>NW_027139807.1:0-92777 GCF_035084215.1 Heptranchias perlo | reverse complement strand
GAGGGGGGAGAACGGGGGGGGAATGGGGAGTGTGGAGTGAACAGGGGAGGGGGAACGGGGGGAGAGGGGTGGGGGGGTGAAGGGAGACACAGCATCGAGAGAGGAAGAGCGAGTCATGGGCTGGGAGAGGGGAGTAAACGGGGGGAATGTGGAGTGAACGGGCAGAGGTCGGGGAAGCACAGCACAGGGACTGGAAGAGTAAGTCACGGGCTGGGAGAGGGGATTAAGCTGGGGAGAGGCGGCTGAATGGGGGGAGGGAGGTGAGGGAGGGGAGCAGAGAGGGGAGTGAACGAGGGGAATGGGGAGGGAGGTGGGGCGGTGTGGGTGGAGGGGCAGGGTTGGGGGTAAGGGGCACAAATCACTAAATGTTAGTGAACAGGTACAAAAAATAATTACAAAGGCCAATGGAATGTTGGCCTTTATCTCGAGGGGACTGGAATATAAAGGGGAGGCAGTGATGCTCCAGTTATACAGAGCTCTGGTCAGAGCCCATCTGGAGACTGGGTTCAGTTCTGGGCACCGCACCTCAGGAAGGAGAGATTGGCCTTGGAGGGGGGGCAGCGCAGATTCACCAGAATGATACTGGGGATAAAAGGGTTAAATTACGAGGACAGGTTGCACAGACTGGGCTTGTATTCCCTCGAGTTTAGAAGATTAAGGGGTGATCTAATTGAGGTGTTTAAGATTAAATGATGTGATTGGGTAGATAGAGAAGGGTTGGGGGAGGGGGGTAGGAACAGGAGGGGTAGGGGTAGGGTTTGGGTTGCGGGGAAGTGGGTGTTGGGGTGGGTTTGGGGAGGGAATCATAGAAAGATATAGCACAGAAGGAGGCCATTCAGCCCATCGTGTCCGTGCCGGCTGAAAAAGAGCCATCCAGCTTAATCCCACTTTCCAGCACTTGGTCCGATAGCCCTGTAGAATCATAGAAGTTTACAACATGGCAACAGGCCCTTCGGCCCAACATGTCCATGTCGCCCAGTTTATACCACTAAGCTAGTCCCAATTGCCTGCACTTGGCCCATATCCCTCTATACCCATCTTACCCATGTAACTGTCCAAATGCTTTTTAAAAGACAAAATTGTACCCGCCTCTACTACTGCCTCTGGCAGCTCGTTCCAGACACTCACCACCCTTTGAGTGAAAAAATTGCCCCTCTGGACCCTTTTGTATCTCTCCCCTCTCACCTTAAATCTATGCCCCCTCGTTAGAGACTCCCCTACCTTTGGGAAAAGATTTTGACTATCGACCTTATCTATGCCCCTCATTATTTTATAGACTTCTATAAGATCACCCCTAAACCTCCTACTCTCCAGGGAAAAAAGTCTCAGTCCATCCAACCTCTCCCTATAAGTCAAACCATCAAGTCCTGGTAGCATCCTAGTAAATCTTTTCTGCACTCTTTCTAGTTTAATAATATCCTTTCTATAATAGGGTGACCAGAACTGTACACAGTATTCATAGTGTGGCCTAACTAATGTCTTGTACAACTTCAACAAGACATCCCAACTCCTGTATTCAATGTTCTGACCAATGAAACCAAGCATGCTGAATGCCTTCTTCACCACCCTATCCACCTGTGACTCCACTTTCAAGGAGCTATGAACCTGTACCCCGAGATCTCTTTGTTCTATAACTCTCCCCAACACCCTACCATTAACGGAGTAGGTCCTGGCCCGATTTGATCTACCAAAATGCATCACCTCACATTTATCTAAATTAAACTCCATCTGCCATTCATCAGCCCACTGGCCCAATTTATCAAGATCCCGTTGCAATCCTAGATAACCTTCTTCACTGTCCACAATGCCACCAATCTTGGTGTCATCTGCAAACTTACTAACCATGCCTCCTAAATTCTCATCCAAATCATTAATATAAATAACAAATAACAGCGGACCCAGCACCGATCCCTGAGGCACACCGCTGGTCACAGGCATCCAGTTTGAAAAACAACCCTCTACAACCACCCTCTGTCTTCTGCCGTCAATCCAATTTTGTATCCAATTGGCTACCTCACCTTGGATCCCGTGAGATTTAACCTTATGTAACAACCTACCATGCGGTACCTTGTCAAAGGCTTTGCTAAAGTCCATGTAGACCACGTCTACTGCACAGCCCTCATCTATCTTCTTGGTTACCCCTTCAAAAAACTCAATCAAATTTGTGAGACATGATTTTCCTCTCACAAAACCATGCTGACTGTTCCTAATCAGTCCCTGCCTCTCCAAATGCCTGTAGATCCTGTCTCTCAGAATACCCTCTAACAACTTACCCACTACAGATGTCAGGCTCACCGGTCTGTAGTTCCCAGGCTTTTCCCTGCCGCCCTTCTTAAACAAAGGCACAACATTTGCTACCCTCCAATCTTCAGGCACCTCACCTGTAGCTGTTGATGATTCAAATATCTCTGCTAGGGGACCCGCAATTTCCTCCCTAACCTCCCATAACGTCCTGGGATACATTTCATCAGGTCCCAGGAGATTTATCTACCTTGATGCGCATTAAGACTTCCAGCACCTCCCTCTCTGTAATATGTACACTCCTCAAGACATCACTATTTATTTCCCCAAGTTCCCTAACATCCTTGCCTTTCTCAACCGTAAATACCGATGCGAAATAGTCATTTAGGATCTCACCCATCTCTAGTGGTTCCGCACATAGATGACCTTGTTGATCCTTAAGTGGCCCTACTCTCTCCCTAGTTACTCTTTTGCCCTTTATGTATTTGTAGGTTTCGGCACTTCAGGTGCACATCCAGGTACTTTTTAAATGAGTTGAGGGTTTCTGCCTCTACCACCCTCTCAGGCAGTGAGTTCCAGACCCCGCCACCCTCTGGGTGAAAACATTTCTCCTCAGCTCCCCTCTAATCCTTCTACCAATTACTTTAAATCTATGCCCTCTGGTCACTGACCCCTCTGCTAAGGGAAATAGGTCCTCCCTATCCACTCTATCTAGGCCCCTCATAATTTTATATGCCTCAAAGAAAACAACCCCAGCCTGTCCAATCTTTCCTCACAGCTAAAATTCTCCAGCCCTGGCAACATCCTCGTAAATCTCCTCTCCACCCTCTCTAGTGCAATCACATCTTTCCTGTAATGTGGTGACCAGAACTGTACACAGTACTCAAGCTGTGGCCTAACCAATGTTTTATATAGTTCTAATATAACCTCCCTGCTCTTATATTCTATGCCTCGGCTAATAAAGGAAAGTATCCCCTATGCCTTTTTAACCACCTTATCTACCTGTTCTGCTACCTTCAGGGATCTGTGGACATGCACTCCAAGGTCCCTCACTTCCTCTACACCTCTCAGTATCCTCCCATTTATTGTGTATTCCCTTGCCTTGTTTGCCCTCCCCAAATGCATTACCTCACACTTCTCCTGATTGAATTCCATTTGCCACTTTTCTGCCCATCTGACCAGTTCATTGATATCTTCCTGCAGTCTACAGCTTTCCTCCTCACTATCAACCACACGGCCAATTTTTGTATCATCTGCAAACTTCTTGATCAAGCCCCCCACATTCAAGTCCAAATCATTAATATATACTCCAAAAAGCAAGATACCGAGTACTGAGCCTTGTGGAACCCCACTGGAAACAGCCTTCCCGTCGCAAAAATACCCATCGACCATTACCCTTTGCTTCCTGCCACTGAGCCAATTTTGGATCCAATTTACCACATTCCCTTGGATCCCATGGGCTTTTACTTTTTTGATCAGTCTGCCATGTGGGATCTTGTCAAAAGCCTTGCTAAAATCCATGTAGACTACATCAAACATATTACCCATATCGACCCTCCTTGTTACCTGCTCAAAAAATTCAATCAAGTTAGTCAGACACGACCTTCCCTTAACAAATCCATGCTGACTGTCCTTGATTAACCCGTGCCTTTCTAAATAACGATTTATGCTGTCCCTCAGAATTGATTCCAATAATTTGCCCACCACCGAGGTTAGACTAACTGGCCTGTAATTACTCGGTCTATCTCTCCCTTTTTAAACAACGATACAACTCTAGCAGTCCTCCAATCCTCCGGCACCAGGCCTGTAGCCAGTGAGGATTGGAAAATGACGGACAGAGCCTCCGCTATTTCCTCCCTGGCTTCTCTTAACAGCCTGGGATACATTTCATCCGGGCCTGGCGATTTGTCTAATTTCAAAGTTGCTAATCCCCTTAATACTTCCTCTGTCACTGTGTTTATCCCATCCAATATTTCACACTCCTCCTCCTTAACTACAATCTCTGCATCATCCCCCTCTTTTGTGAAGACAGATGCAAAGTATTCATTAAGAACCATACCCACATCTTCCGCCTCCACACACAGGTTACCTTTTTGGTCTCTAATAGGCTCTAATCTTTCTTTAGTTATCCTCTTGCTCTTAATGTATCTATAAAACATTTTTGAGTTTTCCTTAATTTTACTTGCCCTCTCTTTGCTTTCCGCATTTCCTTTTTAATTTCACCCCTGCATTTTCTATACTCTAAGCTTTCTGCAGTATTGAGCTCTCTGTGTCTGATATGAGCTTCCCTTTTTTGCCTTATCTTACCCTGTGTGCTCCTTGTCATCCAGGGGGCTCCAGATTGGGCAGTCCCTCCCTTTTTCTTTGTGGGAACATGTTTACTCTGCACTCCTTGAATCTCCCCCTTGAATGCCTCCCACTGCTCTGACACTGATTTACCTTCGAGTCGCTGTTTCCAGTCCACTTTTGCTAAATCACTTCTCAGCTTAGTAAAATTGGCCTTTACCCAATTGAGAACTTTTACTCCTGTTCTAACTTTGTCCTTTTCGGGAGAGGGGTTGGGTTGGTGGGGTAGAGTTGTGGGGAGAGGGGTTAGTTTGGGAGGAGTTGGAGGGGGGGGTGTTGGGGGGGTAAGAGGTTGGGTTGGGGGGTGGGGTGGGGTTGGGTTGTGTGGATTTGGGGGGTGAGATGTGGGTTTGAGGGGGTTGGGTTGTGTGGATTTGGGGGTGGTGGGGTTCGGTTGGGAGGGGTTGGGTTGGGTGAGTTTGGGGGGTGAGGTGTGGGTTTGAGGGGGTTGGATTGGGTGGATGGGGTTGGGAGAGGGGTTGGGTGGAGAGGTGTCGGTTTGGGGGGGGGGAGTGGTTGGGTTGTGTGGGTTTGGGGGGAGGGGTTGGGTTGTGTGGGTTTGGGGGGGAGGGGTTGGGTTGTGTGGGTTTGGGGGGAGGGGTTGGGTTGTGTGGGTTTGGGGGGAGGGGTTGGGTTGTTTGGGGGGAGGGGTTGGGTTGTGTGGGTTTGGGGGGGAGGGGTTGGGTTGTGTGGGTTTGGGGGGGAGGGGTTGGGTTGTGTGGGTTTGGGGGGGAGGGGTGTGGGTTTGGGGGATTGGGTTGGGTGAGTTTGGGGGGTGAGGTGTGGGTTTGAGGGGGTTGGATTGGGTGGATGGGGTTGGGAGAGGGGTTGGGTGGAGAGGTGTGGGTTTGGGGGGGGAGTGGTTGGGTTGTGTGGGTTTGGGGGGAGGGGTTGGGTTGTGTGGGTTTGGGGGGAGGGGTTGGGTTGTGTGGGTTTGGGGGGAGGGGTTGGGTTGGGTGGATTTGGGGGGGGGTTGGGTTGGGTGGATTTGGGGGGGAGGGGTTGGGTTGGGTGGGTTTGGGGGGGAGGGGTTGGGTGGGTTTGTGGGGAGGGGTTGGTTTGGGTGGGTTTGGGGGGAGAGGTGTGGGTTGGGGGGAGGGGTTGGGTTGGGTGGATTTGGGGGGGGAGGGGTTGGGTTGGGTGGGTTTGTGGGGGGCGGGTGTGGGTTCGGTGGGTTTGCGGGGGGGGGGAGGTGTGGATTGGGTGGGTTTGGGGGGAGGGGTTGGGTTGGGTGGGTTTGGGGGGAGGGGTTGGGTTGGGGGAGGTTGGGTTGGGTGGTTTTGGGGGGGTTGGGTTTGGGGGGAGGGGTTGGGTTGGGTGGGTTTGGGGGGGGAGGGGGAGGGGTTGGGTGGGTTTGGGGGGGGAGGGGTTGGGTTGGGTGGGTTTGGGGGGAGGGGTTGGGTTTGGGGGGGAGGGGTTGGGTTGGGTGGGTTTGGGGGGAGGGGTTGGGTTGGGTGGGTTTGGGGGGAGGGGTTGGGTTGGGTGGGTTTGGGGGGAGGGGTTGGGTTGGGTGGGTTTGGGGGGGAGGGGTTGGGTTGGGTGGGTTTGGGGGGGAGGGGTTGGGTTGGGTGGGTTTGGGGGGAGGGGTTGGGTTGGGTGGGTTTGGGGGGAGGGGTTGGGTTGGGTGGGTTTGGGGGGAGGGGTTGGGTTGGGTGGGTTTGGGGGGAGGGGTTGGGTTGGGTGGGTTTGGGGGGGAGGGGTTGGGTTGGGTGGGTTTGGGGGGAGGGGTTGGGTTGGGTGGGTTTGGGGGGAGGGGTTGGTTTGGGGGGGAGGGGTTGGGTTGGGTGGGTTTGGGGGGGAGGGGTTGGGTTTGGGGGGGAGGGGTTGGGTTGGGTGGGTTTGGGGGGAGGGGTTGGGTTGGGTGGGTTTGAGGGGAGGGTTTGGGTTGGGTGGGTTTGGGGGGGAGGGGTTGGGTTGGGTGGGTTTGGGGGGAGGGGTTGGGTTGGGTGGGTTTGAGGGGAGGGTTTGGGTTGGGTGGGTTTGGGGGGGAGGGGTTGGGTTGGGTGGGTTTGGGGGGAGGGGATGTGATCTGCCTGTGCCATGGATCACACTGGATGCTGGAAGCGAGCTGGAGGCAGGAATCTGAGCCGAGACTGGGGCCTGGCTGCGGGGCCGTGATATTTAATCTGCACTAACTGAAGATTGTGGTTTGTGTTGAACGCAGAGAAAGCAATGCTGAATTCAGAGAGCTGTGACGAGCCGACAGCGGAGACTGAGAGTGAGAGTGAGGCTGAGCTTTCCTGCTTTAATTCCAAGGTATTGGACCAGCAGAGCCCGACCTGACAGTTCCCTTAACTTGTAGCTTAATGAGGAGTGATTGGTGCTCCCAAGGTTTCTCTTGGGGTTGTGGTCCGTGTTACACGTCGCGCTGTACTGGGTCCGTGTTACACGTCGCGCTGTACTGGGTCCGTGTTACACGTCGCGCTGTACTGGGTCCGTGTTACACGTCGCGCTGTACTGGGTCCGTGTTACACGTCGCGCTGTACTGGGTCCGTGTTACACGTCGCGCTGTACTGGGTCCGTGTTACACGTCGCGCTGTACTGGGTCCGTGTTACACGTCGCGCTGTACTGGGTCCGTGTTGCACGTCGCGCTGTACTGGGTCCGTGTTGCACGTCGCGCTGTACTGGGTCCGTGTACTGGGTCCGTGTTACACGTCGCGCTGTACTGGGTCCGTGTACTGGGTCCGTGTTACACGTCGCGCTGTACTGGGTCCGTGTACTGGGTCCGTGTTACACGTCGCGCTGTACTGGGTCCGTGATTGAAATGTGCACAAATTAATCGGCTCCTACAAGTCAGGGTGGGGATAATGGAAGGAAGTGACTAGTGGTGTCCCACAGGGATCTGTGCTGGGGCCTCAACTATTCACTCTATTTATTAATGACTGAGATAACACAATAGAGAGCCAGATATCCAAGTTTGCCGATGACACAAAGATTGGTGGCATAGTAAGTAGTGTAGGCAGGAGCATAAAATTTCAGAGATGTGGGCAAAACTGTGGCAAATGGATTTCAATGTAGGCAAGTGAGAGGTCATTCACTTTAAACCTAAAAAGGATAGAACAGAGTACTTTCTAAATGGTGAAAAGCTCAAAACAGTGGAGGTCCAAAGAGACTCGGGGTCCATAGTCAGGTACAAAAGGTAATCAGAAAGGCTAATGACCTAGAATATCATGGTCTCATAGCAGGTTCAGCACAGGTGGAGGCCATTCGGCCCACCCTTCCTGTGCTGGCTCTTTGAAAGAGTTATCCAATTTGTCCCATTCCCCTGCTCTTACTCCATAACCCTGTAAATTTTTTTCCCTCAGTATTTATCCAATTCCCTTTTGAAAGTTATTATTGAATCTGCTTCCACCGCCCTTTCAGGGAGCACATTCCAGATCAGAACAACTCGCGTAAAAAAAAAAAGTTTCCTCACCACTGGCTCTTTTGCCGATAACCTTAAATATAAATGGGACGAAGTTATGCTGCAGCTATACAAAGCCCTGATTAGACCACACCTGGAGATACTGTGTTCAGTTCTGGGCATGCACCTTAAGAAGGATATATTGGCCTTAGAGGGACTGCAGCGCAGATTCACCAGAATGTTACCAGGGCTCCAAGGGTTGGATTATGAGGAGAGATTACATAAAGTAGATCCGTATTCATAGAATCACAGAAAGTTACGGCACAGAAGGAGGCCATTCAGCCCATCGTGTCTGTGCCGGCCAAAAAAGAGCTATCCAGCTTAATCCCACTTTCCAGCCCTTGGTCCGTAGCCCTGTAGGTTACGTATTCCGTGGTGTATAGAAGGTTTAAGGGTGATTTGATTGAGGTTTTTAGGATTTGGAAAGGAATTGATAGGGTTGATGGAGAGAAACTTTTTCTGCTGGTTTGGGGGAGTCTCGGACAAGGGGACGTAACCTTAAAATCAGAGCCAGGCCATTCAGGAGAGAAGTCAGGAAACACTTCTTCACCCAAAGGGTAGTGGAAGTGTGGAACTCTCTCCCACAAAGAAACAGTAGATGCCAGCTCAATTAATAATTTTAAATCGGAGATCGATTTTTTTTTTTGCTAGCCCAGGGAATTAAGGGAAATAGAACGAAGACGGGTAAATGGAATTAAGGTACAGATCAGCCATGACCTCACTGAATGGCGGAACAGGCTGTGGAGGAGCTGATTGGCCACCTCCTGTTCCTGTGTACATCAAACACCGTTCTGCCCCAGTGATGGGTGTAACCGTGTTATAAATACAGAGACACGGGGAAGTACAGGACTAGAAATGGGTTCAGTTGGACGGTAGAGCTGATACTGCACCTTGTAGCCCAGAGGGTGGGAGTTCAAACCTCACCAGGGCAATTGGTGAAATCGAACTAATGAAATCTGTGGCACCAGAAAATGACCATTAAAAACAACCAGTTCACCAGTGTCCTTCAGGGAAGTGAGTGCAGCTCCCCGAACCCTTCCCCACCTCGGGCCCTTCCACTCCCTCCCCCCCCCCCCCCCACCGGGGTTGTGTGGCTGACCCCCTCTCCCCACCCCCGGGTGTTGCGTGGCTGATCCCCTCTCCCTCCCCCCCCCCGGGTGTTGCGTGGCTGACCCCCTCTCCCTCCTCCCCCCGGGTGTTGCGTGGCTGACCCCCTCTCCCTCCCCCCCCCCCGGGTGTTGCGTGGCTGACCCCCTCTCCCTCCCCCCCCCCGGGTGTTGCGTGGCTGACCCCCTCTCCCTCCCCCCCCCCCCCCCCCGGGTGTTGCGTGGCTGACCCCCTCTCCCTCCCCCCCCCCGGGTGTTGCGTGGCTGACCCCCTCTCCCTCCCCCCCGGGTGTTGCGTGGCTGACCCCCTCTCCCTCCCCCCCCCGGGTGTTGCGTGGCTGACCCCCTCTCCCTCCCCCCCCCCCCCCCCCCCCCGGGTGTTGCGTGGCTGACCCCCTCTCCCTCCCCCCCCCGGGTGTTGCGTGGCTGACCCCCTCTCCCTCCCCCCCCGGGTGTTGCGTGGCTGACCCCTCTCCCTACCCCCCGGGTGTTGCGTGGCTGACCCCCTCTCCCTCCCACCCCCCCCGGGTGTTGCGTGGCTGACCCCCTCTCCCTCCCCCCCCGGGTGTTGCGTGGCTGACCCCCTCTCCCTCCCCCCCCCGGGTGTTGCGTGGCTGACCCCCTCTCCCTACCCCCCGGGTGTTGCGTGGCTGACCCCCTCTCCCTACCCCCCGGGTGTTGCGTGGCTGACCCCCTCTCCCTACCCCCCGGGTGTTGCGTGGCTGACCCCCTCTCCCTCCCCCCCCCGGGTGTTGCGTGGCTGACCCCCTCTCCCTACCCCCCGGGTGTTGCGTGGCTGACCCCCTCTCCCTACCCCCCGGGTGTTGCGTGGCTGACCCCCTCTCCCTACCCCCCGGGTGTTGCGTGGCTGACCCCCTCTCCTACCCCCCGGGTGTTGCGTGGCTGACCCCCCCGGTATTAGAGTTTCTCAATCTCACCAGGTGGATGTCAGGACCACGGCCTTGGCTTTTGCAATCACCGACTCGGAGCTGTCGGATGAGGAGGCTTCCATTCTGGAGAGCGGAGGATTCACAGTCTCGCGGGGAACAACCCACAGCTCACCGATGTGTCGGAAGGTAAGACGTGTCCAGCAAGGTCTGCATATATTCATAGAATGATGGAGCACAGGAGGAGGCCATTCAGCCATCGTGCCTGTGCCAGCTGTTTGAACGACCTATCCAATTAGGCCCACTCCCCAGCTCTTTTCCCAGAGCCATGTAAATTTTTTCACTTCAAGTATTTATCCAATTCCCTTTTGAAAGTTATTATTGAATCTGCTTCCATCGCCCTTTCAGGCAGCGCATTCCAGATCATAACAACTCGCTGCATAAACTTTTTCCTCATCTCCCTCTGGTTCTTGAAAATCACAGAATCGTAGAAAGGTTATAGCACAGAAGGAGGCCATTCGGCCCATCAAGTCCGTGCTGGATCTGTGCAAGAGCAATCCAGCTAGTCCCACTCCCCCGCTCTTTCCCTGTAGCCCTGCAAATTTTTTCCTTTCAAGTACTTATCCAGTTCCCTTTCGAAGGCCATGATTGAATCTGCCTCCACCACCCCCTCGGGCAGTGCATTCCAGATCATAACCACTCGCTGTGTAAAAAAATTTTTTCCTCATGTCACCTTTGGTTCTTTTGCCAATCACCTTAAATCTATGTCCTCTGGTCCTTGACCTTCTGCCAATGGGAACAGTTTCCCTCTATCTACTCTGTCCAGACCCTTCATGATTTTGAATACCTCTATCAAATCTCCTCGCAACCGTCTCTGTTCGAAGGAGAACAACCCCAGCTTCTCCAGTCTATCCACGTAACTAAAGACCCTCATCCCTGCAATCATTCTAGTAAATCTCTTCTGCACCCTCTCTAAAGCCTCACATCTTTCCTAAAGTGCTCCAGTTGTGGCCGAACCAGTGTTTTATAAAGGTTCATCATCACTTCCATACTTTTGTAATCTATGCCTCTATTTATAAAGCCCAGGATCCCGTATGATTTGTTAACCGCTTTCTCAACCTGCCCTGCCACCTTCAACGATTTGTGCCCATAAACCCCCAGATCTCTCTGTTCCTGTACCCCTTTTAGAATTGTACCCTCTAGTTATATTGCCTCTCCTCATTTTTCCTACTGAAATGTATCACTTCGCATTTTTCTGCATTAAATTTCATCCGCCACGTGTCCGCCCATTCCACCAGCCTGTCTATATCCTCTTGAAGTCTATCACTATCCTCCTCACTGTTCACTACACTTCCAAGTTTTGTGTCATCTACAAATTTTGAAATTGTGCCCTGTACACCCAAGTCCAAGTCATTAATATATATCAAGAAAAGCAGCGGTCCCAGCACTGACCCTGGGGAACACCACTGTACACCTCCCTCCAAAAAGAAAATTTTCAGACCTATGGAGAAAGAGAAGGGAGTAGGACTAATTGGACAGCTCTTTCAAAGAGCCGGCATAGGCATGATGGACTGAATGGCCTCCTTCTGTGTTGTATCATTCTCTGATTTCTCCACTCGATTATTCTCATGTGTTTTCAGATCTCGACCAGCAGAGTCTGCACAGTGAGCCAGAGGAAGCTTTTGCTAAAGACCTGCCCGAGTTCCCCTCGGTGGAGGAGCTGGCTGCTGAAAGCAGCCCCTCGAGTGTTGCTCACGGACTGGGTGTGGAGCCCAGTGTCAGTGCTCAGGACTCACCGTTCTTCATTCACACCCTGGCCTCTCCTCTGCACTTTGTAAACACACATTTCAATGGGAACGAGGCAGCGATCAGCTTACCAAAGAGTACTCAAGCACCTGCTCTAAACTTGACTTTAGAGGCCTTCAGTGAGCAGATTGTGACATCGGCCATCTCGACTGTGGTTCAGAACACTCTGTCAGCACTTCTTTCAAACCCACTCAGCAGCAGCATCACCCAGCTTCCCACAGACTCACACCAGAAACTCCGCTTACAGCTAGGACCCATGGAATCCCAACTGAGGGAGGCCGAATCGCACCAGGAGGAGGTGGATGATTTTGAGCTGCTCGAGCAGGGGGAGCTGGATCAGATGGACACGGAGCTTGGTCTGAATCAGCAGCACAGGCAGTCGGACGGGAGGCCCATCACGTCACAGGTCACAGCAACTGAGCTGCCGAAGAAGAGCTAGTACCAGCTCCCGTCCTCCCGTCCACTGGGTTAGTCAGAAAGACCTGCTGGGCCACTCAGTGCGAGGCACTGCCCCCGGGATCACAGCCCCCCCCCCCCTTCCCCTGGGTCCACAGCCGCCGTCCCCCCTTGTGCCCATACTCACCCCCTCTCACCGGGCCAATAGTCCCCCTCACCCCTCCCCTCTCCAGCCCCCTACTCCCCCCAAGCCCACAGACCCTCTCCCTGTCCCCGGGCCCACAGCTCCCTCCCCTGCAGGCCCCTGCCCATTCTGCTGGCAGCTGATTCCCCCGTCTTGCCCATCACACAGAAACATGTGGAAATTTTGCTTCTGTTCCAGCAGGGCCAGGGGCCTGGGTCGTGGTGAGCTGCATGGACTGACTGGCCTCCCTCCTCCCATACAAGGGCAGCACGATTACTTCATACTCAGCAGTTGATTAAATGCTTTGCCTGGTGTGGGACTGAGCCCCTCACATAGCAGGAAAGGCCCAGGCCCCATCCCCGGCCTGTGCTGAGGGAGCTGATCCCACCCGGGGTGGGACTGAGCCCCACACAGAGCAGGAAAGGCCCAGGCCCCATCCCCGGCCTGTGCTGAGGGAGCTGATCACACCCAAGGCAGTGGAGGCTGCAATTGGCCTCTGTTCCCCTGGGTTAAGGAGGGGAATAAACAGCCCGGGGACCCGATCCTGTCCAGTGAAAGATGCTGATAGGTGAGTCAGCTGGTGTCCGGCTTTTGGGGGTGGAAAATTCTTAGAACCTTTCTTGTATATGTTTGAGAGGGAGTGCGTTCTGCAACGGTGGAGCCAGTTCAGGAGCAGGACCCCCTCCCTAACCCGGGGTTCACTGGACAGGGAGCAGGACCCCCTCCCTAACCTGGGGTTCACTGGACAGGGAGCAGGACCCCCTCCCTAACCCGGGGGTCACTGGACAGGGAGCAGGAGCAGGAACCCTCCCTAATCCATATTAGGTGGGTGATTTGGGGGTGGGGGGGTCCATGTAGTCTTCCCTCTCGTGTGATATGCCCCCGGGGTGTCTTCCTCCTGGTTTGAGACTGAGGTGCTGGAGCAGCCGTGAGCAGGGTCCGACCCCAGGTTTGATGAGTGAGGGGGGGGTCGGTTTAGAGTTTTATCTAAATATTCAAGTCGAATTCTGTTTTCGGTGTAATTTTAAATTATTATTTAATGCTGGTTATGTACTAGTTATATTATGCTCCCTCTCGAGTGGGATGCATGGAGTTCTAGTCCGGGGTCCCGGCTTGATTCTCTATCAACAGTCTGACTGGGAGCCTCAACTCCAGGTAAAAATCTGGTAACTTCTCACCACGGATAGAGAGGGGACTTAACGGTTCATCCGTGACAAATGGCTGGATTCGAGTCTCGGTACGGGCGTACAGAGCGGGGGGATGCACTGCCACGCTCCGAGTGGGCCTGAGACAGTATCCTGGTCCTCCTGTAATCGGAGCCTCATGTACCCCCCTCCGGGGAAGTGGGAATCATTCTGCCCCTCAGTAGCAGCAGATTCCGTGTTCAGACTGCACGGCCCTGTCACTGCATTAACGTGACAGGTTGGAGGGTCTCAGGGAGGAGATTCCATGCTGCATCTTTAAAAGTTGAACTGAGGGGCCAGTAACTGGAAGGAGGCGGAGGCCCCATAACAGGCAGTACATAGTCTGCGCATCCTGCCTGAGATCAGTGTGTTAGGGACCTCATTATTAAATGTATTTATCTATCTAACCAACTAGTCAGAATGTGGGACTACACAAACTGTAAACTGCTTTGAGCCCAGCTCACAGGCTGCTTGTTATTGAACGTAACCTGTGCTGTTTTGCTCTATAAATCTACAAAGTACATTTTCTACTTGAGTAAAGAATGTGATTGAAAACTAAGAGCTTGGCTCCAGGATTTCATTTCTCAGGCCAAAACAGCAGAGTGAAGGTGGCAGTGCTGTCACAAAATCATAGAAAGGTTACAGCGCAGGAGGCCAATTGGCCCATCGAGTCTGTGTTGGCTCTGTGCAAGAGTAATCCAGCTAGTCTCACTCCCCTACCCATTCCCCATGGCCCTGCAAATTGTTCCCTTTTGAAAGCCATGATTGATCAAGGGCAATAAATGCTGGCCTTGCCAGGGATGCCCACATCCCATGAACGAATAATAAAAAATAAAATCTGCCTCCACCACCCCTTCGGTTCCAGATCCTAACCGCTCACTCTGTAAAAAAGATTTTCCCTCATGTCACCGTTGGTTCTTTTGCCAATCACCTTAAATCCATGTCCTCTGGTTCTTGACCCTTCCGCCAATGGGAACAGTTTCTTTCTATCTACACCGTCTGGACCCTTCATGATTTTGACTATCTCTATCAAATCTCCTCGCAACCGTCTCTGTTCCAAGGAGAACAATCCCAGCTTCTCCAGTCTATCCACGTAACTAAAGTCCCCCATCCCTGGAACCATTCTAGTAAATCTCTTCTGCACCCTCTCTGAGGCCTTTACATCTTTCCTGGTGTGGTGCCCAGAACTGGATTTCATGCCAACTCATCAGCAGATGGTAGTGTCAATAGTCAGTTTAGAAAGTCACAGACTTGCCTTGTTCAGCAACTAATCATTAATTACATTTCAACTTACAGGTGAGGGATGTTCGGGTTGGATACAGTAAAGCTCCCTCGATAATGTCCCAGGGCAGGTACCGCACAGTTTAGGTAAAGTATTCAGGTGCAGCAAGCAGTTAGGAAGGCGATGAACGCCAACATACCATTCGCAAGAGGATTTGAGTACAGGAACAGGGATGTCTTACTGCAGTTATACAGGGCCTTGGTGAGACCACACCTGGAGTATTGTGCAGTTTTGGTCTCCTTGTCTGAGGAAGGATATCCTTGCCATGGAGAGAGTGCAACGAAGGTTTACCAGACTGATTCCTGGGATGGCAGGACTGACATATGAGGAGAAATTTGGGTCAACTAAGCCTATAATTCAATAGTTTAGAAGAATGAGAGGTGATCTCATCGAAACATATAAAATTCTAACAGGACTAGACACAGTTGCACTCAGTGACCAATTGATATTTGAACATGTGGGCCCATTATCAACATCCCTCAGTGTGTCTCCACTGATCAGAAACTCTTGTTCCTCACTCTTCCTCTCTAAATGTCTCACCTCACATTGAGCTCTGTCTTTGACTCTTCAATCCTGTTTCCTGGGTGACAGGGCTTTTAGTAATCGCTTCTGAAATTCCTGCACCCCACGAACACCAATGTACAAGTTAATGGGTTGGATACAGCGTAATTCTGTCTCCTTTACAATGCCCGTAGTGCAGGCCACGAAGATACAGCCTAATTCCGTCTACAATGCCCGTAGTGCAGGCCACGAAGATACAGCCTAATTCCGTCTACAATGCCCGTAGTGCAGGCCACGAAGATACAGCCTAATTCCGTCTACAATGCCCGTAGTGCAGCCTATCTACAGGCCACGACAGTAAATGAAGGACCCGGAAGCACTGGTGCCTTTATCATTTATTAACCTTTATTAACAAGCTCAGCAACTATTAATCTGCTGGGAAGTCTCTCACTCCTGCCCTGTGTTTACTGATCCTTCAGCTCCCTCAGGCGGCGAATCGCAGACTTCACGGTGACAGCAGAGGTGGTGCTGGAGGGAAAAGAAGAGTTAGAACAGGTCAGAGACACCCCCAAACCCCCCCAGTGTCCCACTCACTCAATAGATTAAGATCCCACGCCTCCCCGCAGGGGTTACAACCACAGCCTGCTAACAGACAGACACTCACTTGTAGGCCCAAGCCCCTCCAGCCACCGTCTTCATGCAGGATCCACAGTGCCAGATACCGACCGCCCTCCTCTTCATTTTAGTCTGAGAAAGGGAGACAGGTGTCACTCAGAGAGAGAACAACTCACTGAAGCAGCACAGAGCTACCTCAGAGCACCAACGACACGACCATTGTCCAACCAGTGTCACGGACTTACGACACCCCATCCCGCGCTGGATAGGGATCGGGCAGGAACCCTCAAACTCAGGTCTGTCACTGTATAATACGGGTACAATACTGGTGGTACAGGTCTGTCACTAACAATGGGATACAGTACTGGTGGGTACAGGTCTGTCACTAACAATGGGATACAGTACTGGTGGGTACAGGTCTGTCAGTGTATAACACTGGAGTACAGCACAGATGGGTATAAAGATGCCTTGGTTTAGATGTTTATAAGATATTAAGGGGAACGGATAGGGTGGATAGAGAGAAACTATTTCCGCTGGTTGGGGATTTTAGGAGTAGGGGCACAGTCTAAAAATTAGAGCCAGACCTTTCAGGAGCGAGATTAGAAAACATTTCTACACACAAAGGGTGGTAGAAGTTTGGAACTCTCTTCTGCAAACGGCAATTGATACTAGCTCAATTGCTAAATTTAAATCGGAGATAGATAGCTTTTTGGCAACCAAAGGTATTAAGGGATATGGGCCAAAGGCAGGGATATGGAGTTAAATCACAGATCAGCCATGATCTTATCAAATGGCAGAGCAGGCACGAGGGGCTGAATGGCCTACTCCTGTTCCTATAAGCCAGACTTAGCTAATAATCTTAACAGTGATCATAATATGATCGAATTCAACGTTAGTAACTTAAGTTTCTCCTAACCTAAGATTTTAGATTTTGGTACGGCTAACTTTAATGGGATGAGACAGACACTGATGACAGCAAACTGGTCAAAACTGTTTCCTGATAAAACTACAGCTGAACAGTAGGAGGTTTCAAAAAAGAATTTCGCTCAATACAGGACCGTATTATACCCCTAAGGGGCATGAGCTCTACTTACCAAATAAGACAGCCACGGTGAGAGAGAACATAAAACTACAGGAAAGAGCATATAAAAGTGCAAAGAATAGTGTAGATCCAGGGGACTGGGAGAGATATAAAGAACAGCAAAAAAGGTTAAGAGTTTCAAAAAGGGAATACGAAAAGAAACTTGCAAGGGATAAAGATTTTTAAAAATTTGTTCATGGGATGTGGACGTCGCTGGCGAGGCCAGCATTTATTGCCCATTCCTAATTGCCCTTGAGAAGGTGGTGGTGAGCAGTGAGATTGTACAACTGAGTGTCTTGCTAGGCCATTTCAGAAGGCGATTAAGAATCAACCACATTGCTGTGGGTCTGGAGTCACATATAGGCCAGACCGGGTAAGGACGGCAGGTTTCCTTCCCTAAAGGACATTCGTGAACCAGATGGGTTTTTATGACAATCCAGTAGTTTCATGGCCACCATTACTGATACTAGTATTTTAATTCCAGATTTTATTTAATTAATTGAATTTAAATTCCCCAGCTGCCGTGGCAGGATTTGAACTGATGACTCTGGATTACTAGTCCAGTAACATAAGCACTATGCTACCGTACCCAGATTAACAAAGTTTTTACAATTATATTAGAAGCAAAAGTAGTCAAGGGCAATGTGGGCCCTTTAAAAACAGATGCAGGTAATATTACAAATAAAAATAAGGAAATGGCAGACTTGTTGAATAATCACTGTCAGTCTTCACAGTAGAGGAAGAGGATAATATACCTGACATTGCAGGGAAACTAATTATTAATTAAGGATTGGAACTCACTAAAGTTAACGTAAGCAAGAAAACTGTATTAGAAAAAATAATGGCACTAAAGGCTGACCAATCCCCAGGACCTGATGGTTTCCACCCCAGGGTTTTAAAGGAAGGAGGTGAGGAAATTGCAGATGCTTTAGCCATAATCTTCCAAAGCTCTCTCGATTCAGGAATTGTCCCTTTAGATTGGAAAACTGCAAATGTAACTCCATTATTTAAGGAAGGTGGGGAAGTTACTTGAATCTGTAAGGATAGTGTCTGAGCACTTGAGAAATTTGAGCTGATCAGAGAGAGCCAACATGGATTTGTAACGGGTAGCTCATGTCTAATGAACCGAATTGAATTTTGAGGACATAACTAAAGTAATAGACAGGGGAATGTCTATGGATGTAGTTTATATGGACTTCCAGAAGGCATTCGATACGGTTCCACGTAAGAGCTAAAATTGAAAGCAAATTATTGACCTGGTTAGGTGGTAGAAGACAGAGTAGGGATAATGGGTATGTATTCGAATTGGAAGGAAGTAACTAGTGGTGTCCCACAGGGATCTGTGCCGGGGCCTCAACTATTCACTATTTATTAATGACTGAGATAACACCTAGCACAAAGGAAGATGGTAGTGGTTGTTGGAGGCCAATCATCTCAGCCCCAGGGCATTGCTGCAGGAGTTCCTCAGGGCAGTGTCCCAGGCCCAACCATCTTCAGCTGCTTCATCAATGGGGATGTTCGCTGATGACTGCACAGTGTTCAGTTCCATTCGCAACCCCTCAGATAATGAAGCAGTCCGAGCCTGCATGCAGCAAGACCTGGACAACATCCAGGCTTGGGCTCATAAGTGGCAAGTAACATTCGCGCCAGATAAGTGCCAGGCAATGACCATCTCCAACAAGAGAGAGTCTAACCACCTCCCCCTGACATTCAACGGCATTACCATCACCGAATCCCCCACCATCAACATCCTGGGGGTCACCATTGACCGGAAACTGAACTGGACCAGCCATGTAAATACTGTGGCTACGAGAGCAGGTCAGAGGCTGGGTATTCTGCGGCGAGTGACTCACCTCCTGACTCCCCAAAGCCTTTCCACCATCTACAAGGCACAAGTCAGGAGTGTGATGGAATACTCTCCACTTGCCTGGATGAGTGCAGCTCCAACAACACACAAGAAGCTCGACACCATCCAGGACAAAGCAGCCCGCTTGATTGGCACCCCATCCACCACCCTAAACATTCACTCCCTTCACCACCGGCGCACTGTGGCTGCAGTGTGTACCATCCACAGGATGCACTGCAGCAACTCGCCAAGGCTTCTTCGACAGCACCTCCCAAACCCGCGACCTCTACCATCTAGAAGGACAAGAGCAGCAGGCGCATGGGAACACCACCACCTGCACGTTCCCCTCCAAGTCACACCCATCCCGACTTGGAAATATATCGCCGTTCCTTCATTGTCGCTGGGTCAAAATCCTGGAACTCCCTTCCTAACAGCACTGTGGGAGAACCTTCACCACACTGACTGCAGCGGTTCAAGAAGGCGGCTCACCACCACCTTCTCGAGGGCAATTAGGGATGGGCAATAAATGCCGGCCTCGCCAGCGACGCCCACATCCCGAAAACGAATAAAAAACACAATAGAGAGCCAGATATCGAAGTTTGCCGATGACACAAAGATTGGTGGCATAGTAAGTAGTGTAGGCAGGAGCATAAAATTTCAGATATTAATAGATTAAGTGGGTCAGCAAACTGTGGCAAATGGATTTCAATGTAGGCAAGTGAGAGGTCATTCACTTTAAACCTAAAAAGGATAGAACAGAGTACTTTCTAAATGGTGAAAAGCTCAAAACAGTGGAGGTCCATGTACATAAATCATTAAAATGTCATGGACACGTACAGAAAATAATCAAAAAGGCTAATGGAATACTGCCCTTGAGGACTAGAGTACAAGGGGGCAGAAGTTATGCTTCCTTCGGAAGGACATATTGGCCTTGGAGGGAGTGCAGCGTAGATTCACCAGATTATCAGGGCTCCGATGAGCGATTTCATACACTAGGTTACATATTCCCTGGTTTAAGGGTGATTTGATTAAGGTTTTTAGGATTTTGAAAGGAATTGATAGGGTTGATGGAGAGAAACTTTTTCCGTTGGTGGGGGAGTCTAGGACAAGGGGACGTAACCTTAAAATCAGAGCCAGGCCATTCAGGAGAGAAGTCAGGAAACACTTCTTCACCCAAAGGGTAGTGGAAGTGTGGAACTCTCTCCCACAAAGAAACAGTAGATGCCAGCTCAATTAATAATTTTAAATCAGAGATCGATAGATTTTTGCTAGTCAAGGGTATTAAGGGAAATGGGGATAGGTCAGCCATGATCGAGGGGCCGCCTGGCGTACTCCTATTTATGTTCCTGTGATTTCCCTGCAGGTTCTATAACTACACTGCCCCCCTCCCGACCCCGGCCAGACTCCCTCACCTTCCCACAGAAGGAGCACGTGTACTTGGCATGTTGGCTGATTTCGATCTTCTTCACCATCTTCCTCAGCGATGCCCCATATCGCGTGCCATATTTACCCACAATCCCCACCTTCTTCGTGCGTTTCGCCTAAAATAAAAAAAACAGATTAAACCGGACTCAAAAACACCGACTCAACCCCCCCCCAAAAACACCGACTCAACCCCCCCCAAAAACACCGACAACTCAACCCCCCCCCAAAAACACCGACAACTCAACCCCCCCCCAAAAACACCGACAACTCAACCCCCCCCCAAAAACACCGACAACTCAACCCCCCCAAAAACACCGACAACTCAACCCCCCCAAAAACACCGACAACTCAACCCCCCCAAAAACACCGACAACTCAACCCCCCCCAAAAACACCGACAACTCAACCCCCCCCAAAAACACCGACAACTCAACCCCCCCAAAAACACCGACAACTCAACCCCCCCCAAAAACACCGACAACTCAACCCCCCCCAAAACACCGACAACTCAACCCCCCCCAAAAACACCGACAACTCAACCCCCCCAAAAACACCGACAACTCAACCCCCCCCAAAAACACCGACAACTCAACCCCCCCTCAAAACCACCGACAACTCAACCCCCCCAAAAAACACCAACTCAACCCCCCCCAAAAACACCGACAACTCAACCCCCCCCCAAAAACACCGACAACTCAACCCCCCCCCAAAAACACCGACAACTCAACCCCCCCCAAAAACACCGACAACTCAACCCCCCCCTCAAAAACACCGACAACTCAACCCCCCCCAAAAACACCCAACTCAACCCCCCCCAAAAACACCGACAACTCAACCCCCCCCAAAAACACCGACAACTCAACCCCCCCCCCAAAAACACCGACAACTCAACCCCCCCCAAAAACACCAACTCAACCCCCCAAAAACACCAACTCAACCCCCCCCCAAAAACACCAACTCAACCCCCCCCAAAAACACCAACTCAACCCCCCCCCCAAAAACACCAACTCGAACCCCCCCCAAAAACACCGACAACTAACCCCATCACCGAACTCAAAACGAACATTTACAACTCGAACCCCCCCCCCCCAGTCTCTCTCCCTCTCCCCCCCCCCCACCCCCAGTCTCTCTCCCTCTCCCCCCCCCCCCCCACCCCCCAGTCTCTCTCCCTCTCCCCCCCCCCCCCACCCCCAGTCTCTCTCCCTCTCCCCCCCCCCCCCCCACCCCCAGTCTCTCTCCCTCTCCCCCCCCCCCCCACCCCCAGTCTCTCTCCCCTCTCCCCCCCCCCCCCCACCCCCAGTCTCTCTCCCCTCTCCCCCCCCCCCCCCCACCCCCAGTCTCTCTCCCTCTCCCCCCCCCCCCACCCCCAGTCTCTCTCCCTCTCCCCCCCCCCCCCCACCCCCAGTCTCTCTCCCTCTCCCCCCCCCCCCCCACCCCCAGTCTCTCTCCCTCTCCCCCCCCCCCGGTCTCTCTCTCTCTCCCCCCCCCCCCCAGTCTCTCTCCCTCTCCCCCCCCCCCCACCCCCAGTCTCTCTCCCTCTCCCCCCCCCCCCCACCCCCAGTCTCTCTCCCTCTCCCCCCCCCCCCCCACCCCCAGTCTCTCTCCCTCTCCCCCCCCCCCCCCCCACCCCCGGTCTCTCTCTCCCCTCCCCCCCCCCCCGGTCTCTCTCTCTCCCCCCCCCCCCCCAGTCTCTCTCTCTCTCCCCCCCCCCCACCCCCAGTCTCTCTCTCTCTCTCCCCCCCCCCCCCACCCCCAGTCTCTCTCTCTCTCTCCCCCCCCCCCCCAGTCTCTCTCTCTCTCTCTCTCTCCCCCCGGTCTCTCTCCCTCTCCCCCCCCCCACCCCCGGTCTCTCTCTCCCCCCCCCCCCAGTCTCTCTCTCTCCCCCCCCCCCAGTCTCTCTCCCTCTCCCCCCCCCCCCCCCCCGGTCTCTCTCCCTCTCCCCCCCCCCCGGTCTCTCTCCCTCTCCCCCCCCCACCCCAGTCTCTCTCCCTCTCCCCCCCCCCCCCACCCCCGGTCTCTCTCCCCTCTCCCCCCCCCCCACCCCCGGTCTCTCTCCCTCTCCCCCCCCCCCCCACCCCCGGTCTCTCTCCCTCTCCCCCCCCCCCCCACCCCCGGTCTCTCTCCCTCTCCCCCCCCCCCCCACCCCCGGTCTCTCTCCCTCTCCCCCCCCCCCCACCCCCGGTCTCTCTCCCTCTCCCCCCCCCACCCCCAGGTCTCTCTCTCCCTCCCCCCGGTCTCTCTCTCCCCCCCGGGTCTCTCTCCCTCTCCCCCCCCCACCCCCGGTCTCTCTCCCTCTCCCCCCCCCCCACCCCCGGTCTCTCTCCCTCTCCCCCCCCCACCCCCGGTCTCTCTCCCTCTCCCCCCCCCACCCCCAGGTCTCTCTCTCCCTCCCCCCGGTCTCTCTCTCCCCCCGGGTCTCTCTCCCTCTCCCCCCCCCACCCCCGGTCCTCTCTCTCTCTCCCCCCCCCACCCCAGTCTCTCCCTCTCCCCCCCCCCCCCCAGTCTCTCTCCCCCCCCCCCCCCCCAGTCTCTCCCCTCTCCCCCCCCCCCCCAGTCTCTCCCCCTCTCCCCCCCCCCCCAGTCTCTCTCCCCCCCCCCCCAGTCTCTCTCCCCCCCCCCCCAGTCTCTCTCCCCCTCCCCCCCCGGTCTCTCCCCCTCCCCCCCCCCCGGTCTCTCCCCCTCCCCCTCCCCCCCCCCGGTCTCTCTCCCCCCCCCCCGGTCTCTCTCTCTCTCTCTCTCCCCCCCCCCCGGTCTCTCTCTCTCTCTCTCCCCCCCCCCCGGCCTCTCCCTCCCCCCCCCCGGTCTCTCCCTCCCCCCCCCCCGGTCTCTCTCCCCCCCCCCGGTCTCTCTCTCTCTCTCTCCCCCCCCCCCCCGGTCTCTCCCTCTCTTCCCCCCCGGTCTCTCTCCCCCCCCCCGGTCTCTCTCTCTCTCTCTCCCCCCCCCCCCCGGCCTCTCCCTCCCCCCCCCGGTCTCTCCCCCTCCCCCTCCCCCCCGGTCTCTCTCCCCCCCCCCGGTCTCTCTCTCTCTCTCTCCCCCCCCCCCCGGCCTCTCCCTCCCCCCCCCCGGTCTCTCCCTCCCCCCCCCCGGTCTCTCTCCCCCCCCCCGGTCTCTCTCTCTCTCCCTCTCCCCCCCCCCCCGGCCTCTCTCTCTCTCCCTCTCCCCCCCCCCCCGGCCTCTCTCCTGGGCCCCGATCCTCCTTCCCTCACGGGCGGGTTTTAAATGTCCGCCGCCGCCCAGTGCTCGGTGCCCCGGTTAGTTGTGGGTGCGGGGCGCTGCCGGGGCGCCTGTCCGCCCGCCGATGGCCCCCGGGAGGCCGGATGGCGGCGGATTCAGGGCCCGCTCCCCGGGGCCGCCACTCACCATCTCCCCGGATCCAAAAAAAGAGGGCGGAGTGGAGCGCGCATGCGTAATATCAGCGGGCGCCGCGCATGCGCACACCGGGATAGCGCCTCCCGCTCTTAAAGGGACCGCCACCCTGCGCTGTCACTGGAAAAACATTCTTTAATCAGGAAATGAGAATAGAGATTGGTCACAGATCGATAACCCAATTAAACAAGGGAAGCCGTGTTTATAATCGCCCTAATGATTGTATCACAGACTCTCTCCCATGAGTCCCACTCCATCCAGAGTCCGTGTCTGAGTATTGTATCATAGTATCATAGAATGAAGAAACACAGGCCATTTGGCCCATCGTGCCTGTGCCAGCTCTTTGAAAGAGCTATCCAATTAGTCCCACTCCCCTGCTCTTTCCTTATAGAATCATAGAATGGTTACACCACAGAAGGAGGCCATTCGGCCCATTGAGCCCGTACCGGCTCTTTGCAAGAGCAATCCAGCTGGTCCCACTCTCCTGCCCTTTCCCCATCGCTCTGCAATTTTTTTTTCCTCAAGTATTTATCCAATTCCTTTTTCAAAGCCACGATTGAATCTGCTTCCACCATCCTTTCAGGCAGAGCGTTCCCAATCATAACCACTCGCTGTGTGAAAAAATTTTACCTCATGTCGCCTTTTGTTCTTTTGCCAATTACCTTAAATCTGCGTCCACTGGTTCTCAACCCTTCCGCCAATGGGAACAGTTTCTCTCTATCTACTGTCTAGACCCTTCATGATTTTGAACACCTCGATCAAATCGCCTCGCAACCGTCTCTGTTCCAAAGAGAACAAACACAGCTTCTCCAGTCTATCCACATAACCAATGTTCCTCGTCCCTGGAATCATTCCAGTAAATCTCTTCTGCACCCTCTCTAAGGCCTTCACATCTTTCCTAAAGTGCGGTGCTCCGAACTGGACACAATACTCCAGTTGTGCCAAACCAGTGTTTTATAAAGGTTCATCATAACTTCCATACTTTTGTACTCTATGCCTCTATTTATAAAGCCCAAGATCCCGTATGCTTTTTTAACCACTTTCCCAACCTGCCCTGCCACCTTCAATGATTTGTGCACATATACCCTCAGATCTCTCTGTTCCTGTACCCCTTTTAGAATTGTGCCCTCTAGTTTATATTGCCTCTCTTCATTCTTCCGACCAAAATGTATCACTTCACATTTTTCTGCATTAAATTTCATCTGCCACGTGTCCGCCCATTCCACCAGCCTGTCTGTATCCTCTTGAAGTCTATCACTATCCTCCTCACTGTTCACTACCCTTCCAAGTTTTGTGTCATCTGCAAATTTTGAAATTGTGCCCTGTCATTAATATAGAATCATAGAATCATAGAAGTTACAACATGGAAACAGGCCCTTCGGCCCAACATGTCCATGTCGCCCAGTTTATACCACTAAGCTAGTCCCAATTGCCTGCACTTGGCCCATATCCCTCGATACCCATCTTCCCCATGTAACTGTCCAAATGCTTTTTAAAAGACAAAATTGTACCCGCCTCTACTACTGCCTCTGGCAGCTCGTTCCAGACACTCACCACCCTTTGAGTGAAAAAATTGCCCCTCTGGATCCTTTTGTATCTCTCCCCTCTCACCTTAAATCTGTGCCCCCTCGTTATAGACTCCCCTACCTTTGGGAAAAGATTTTGACTATCGACCTTATCTATGCCCCTCATTATTTTATAGACTTCTATAAGATCACCCCTTAACCTCCTACTCTCCAGGGAATAAAGTCCCAGTCTGTCTAACCTCTCCCTGTAAGTCAAACCATCAAGTCCCGGTAGCATCCTAGTAAATC
The DNA here is from genome assembly GCF_035084215.1 of Heptranchias perlo. Lineage (NCBI taxonomy): Eukaryota > Metazoa > Chordata > Chondrichthyes > Hexanchiformes > Hexanchidae > Heptranchias > Heptranchias perlo. The sequence continues at coordinate 67,294 of NW_027139807.1, read as the reverse complement.
TTTTCTGCACTCTTTCTAGTTTAATAATATCCTTTCTATAATAGGGTGACCAGAACTGTACACAGTATTCCAAGTGTGGCCTCACCAATGCCCTGTACAACTTCAACAAGACATCCCAACTCCTGCATTCAATGTTCTGACCAATGAAACCAAGCATGCTGAATGCCTTCTTCACCACCCTATCCACCTGTGACTCCACTTTCAAGGAGCTATGAATCTGTACTCCTAGATCTCTTTGTTCTATAACTCTCCCCAACGCCCTACCATTAACGGAGTAGGTCCTGGCCCGATTCGATCTACCAAAATGCATCACCTCACATTTATCTAAATTAAACTCCATCTGCCATTCATCGGCCCACTGGCCCAATTTATCAAGATCCCGTTGCAATCCTAGATAACCTTCTTCACTGTCCACAATGCCACCAATCTTGGTGTCATCTGCAAACTTACTAACCATGCCTCCTAAATTCTCATCCAAATCATTAATATAAATAACAAATAACAGCGGACCCAGCACCGATCCCTGAGGCACACCGCTGGACACAGGCATCCAGTTTGAAAAACAACCCTCGACAACCACCCTCTGTCTTCTGTCGTCAAGCCAATTTTGTATCCAATTGGCTACCTCACCTTGGATCCCATGAGATTTAACCTTATGTAACAACCTACCATGCGGTACCTTGTCAAATGCTTTGCTGAAGTCCATGTAGACCACGTCTACTGCACAGCCCTCATCTATCTTCTTGGTTACCCCTTCAAAAAACTCAATCAAATTCGTGAGACATGATTTTCCTCTCACAAAACCATGCTGACTGTTCCTAATTAGTCCCTGCCTCTCCAAATGCCTGTAGATTCTGTCCCTCAGAACACCCTCTAACAACTTACCCACTACAGATGTCAGGCTCACTGGTCTGTAGTTCCCAGGCTTTTCCCTGCCGCCCTTCTTAAACAAAGGCACAACATTTGCTACCCTCCAATCTTCAGGCACCTCACCTGTAGCGGTGGATGATTCAAATATCTCTGCTAGGGGACCCGCAATTTCCTCCCTAACCTCCCATAACGTCCTGGGATACATTTCATCAGGTCCCGGAGATTTATCTACCTTGATGCGCGTTAAGACTTCCAGCACCTCCCTCTCTGTAATATGTACACTCCTCAAGACATCACTATTTATTTCCCCAAGTTCCCTAACATCCATGCCTTTCTCAACCGTAAATACCGATGTGAAATATTCATTCAGGATCTCACCCATCTCTTGTGGTTCCCCACATAGATGACCTTGTTGATCCTTAAGAGGCCCTACTCTCTCCCTAGTTACCCTTTTGCCCTTTATGTATTTGTAGAAGCTCTTTGGATTCACCTTTGCCTGATCTGCCAAAGCAATCTCATATCCCCTTTTTGCCCTCCTGATTTCTCTCTTAACTCTACTCCGGCAATCTCTATACTCTTCAAGGGATCCACTTGATCCCAGCTGCCTATGCATGTCATATGCCTCCTTCTTATTTTTGACTAGTGCCTCAATCTCCCGAGTCATCCAAGGTTCCCTACTTCTACCAGCCTTGCCCTTCACTTTATAAGGAATGTGCTTACCCTGAACCCTGGTTAACACACTTTTGAAAGCCTCCCACTTACCAGACGTCCCTTTGCCTGCCAACAGACTCTCCCAATCAACTTCTGAAAGTTCCTGTCTAATACCATCAAAATTGGCCTTTCCCCAATTTAGAATTTTAACTTTTGGGCCAGACCTATCCTTCTCCATAGCTATCTTAAAACTAATGGAATTATGATCACTGGTCCCAAAGTGATCCCTCACTAACACTTCTGTCACCTGCCCTTCCTTATTTCCCAAGAGGAGGTCAAGTTTTGCCCCCTCTCTAGTCGGGCCATCCACATACTGAATGAGAAATTCCTCCTGAATACACTCAACAAATTTCTCTCCATCCAAGCCCCTAATGCTATGGCTGTCCCAGTCAATGTTGGGAAAGTTAAAGTCCCCTACTATTACCACCCTATTTTTCTTGCAGCTGTCTGTAATCTCCTTACATATTTGCTCCTCAATTTCCCGTTGACTATTTGGGGGTCTGTAGTACAATCCTATCAAAGTGATCTCTCCCTTCTTATTTTTCAGTTCTACCCATATGGACTCAGTGGGCGAACCCTCGGATATATCCCCTCTCACTACTGCCGTGATGTTCTCCCTAATCAAGAACGCAACTCCCCCTCCTCTCTTACCTCCTGCTCTATCTTTCCTATAGCATCTGTACCCTGGAACATTGAGCTGCCAGTCCTGCCCCTCCCTTAGCCATGTTTCAGTAATAGCTATAACATCCCAGTCCCATGTACCCATCCATGCCCTGAGTTCATCTGCCTTGCCCATCAGACTTCTTGCATTGAAATAAATGCAGTTTAATCTAGACTTCCCTTGGTCTTTGCCCTGCTTTCTCAGACCATCTGTCCGGTCATGTTCTGTACACTCTCCCTTACTGCCTTTTGTTTCTGTCACCACTTTATTTCCCACTGACTTCCTGCATCGGTTCCCATCCCCCTGCCACATTAGTTTAAACCCTCCCCAACAGCACTAGCAAACACTCCCCCTAGGACATTGGTTCCAGTCCTGCCCAGATGCAGACCGTCCAATTTGTACTGGTCCCACCTCCCCCAGAACCGGTTCCAATGGCCCAGGAATTTGAATCCCTCCAGCTTGCACCATCTCTCAAGCCGCGTATTCATCCTAGCTATCCTGTCATTCCTACTCTGACTAACCCGTGGCACTGGTAGCAATCCTGAGATTACTACCTTTGAGGTCCTACTCTTTAGTTTAACTCCTAACTCCCTAAATTCAGCTTGTAGGACCTCATCCTGTTTTTTACCTATATCGTTGGTGCCTATATGCACCACGACAACTGGCTGTTCACCCTCCCCCTCCAGAATGTCCTGCAGCCGCTCCGAGACATCCTTGACCCTTGCACCAGGGAGGCAACATACCATCCTGGAGTCTCGGTTGCGTCCGCAGAAACGCCTGTCTATTCCCCTTACAATCGAGTCCCCTATCACTATAGCTCTGCCACTCTTTTTCCTGCCCTCCTGTGCAGCAGAGCCAGCCACGGTGCCATGAACCTGGCCACTGCCACCTTCCCCTGGTGAGCCATCTCCGCCAACAGTATCCAAAACGGTATACCTGTTTTGGAGGGAGATGACCACAGGGGACCCCTGCACTGCCTTCCTACTCTTCCTCTGTCTGTTGGTCACCCATTCACTATCTCCCTCAGTAATTTTTATCTGTGGTGTGACCAACTCACTGAACGTGCTATCCACGACTTTCTCAGCATCGCGGATGCTCCAAAGTGAGTCCATCCGCAGCTCCAGAGCCGTCAAGCGGTCAAACAATAGCTGCAGCTGGACACACTTCCCGCAGGTGAAGGAATCAGGGATACAGGAAGGATCCCTGAATTCCCACATCCCACAAGAGGAACATGACACGGCGCTGGGATCTCCTGCCATGACTTAACCCTTAAATTAGCTTAAGAACAACTACAATGTCAAGAGAAAAAAAAAGGAAAGAAAAACTACTTACCACTCCCTTTAAGGAGTTTACTCCTTTAAATTGTTCTCAATTTAGATAATGTTAACTACACTAGGGACCTTGATTCACTAAAAAATAAACGCTACTTCCTATAAGACCTGCAGACCTTCCCTTTCCTTTTACTTCAGTTACTGTAGATAAGGAGAAATACTCACCTGAACCTACTCACCAATCAGGTGCCTCCCCTGTGTCGCGTCCCGATCTGATTCCTGACGTCACTTCGAACTCGGTCGCAGCTCCGCTCGGCTCGGCTCCTCTCAGCTGTTCTCAGCGCTCTGAAATCCCGCCTTTTATCGGACGCTCCCTCCGCTCGGCTCGGCTCCTCTCAGCTGTTCTCAGCGCTCTGAAATCCCGCCTTTTATCGGACGCTCCCTCCGCTCGGCTCGGCTCCTCTATATATCAAGAAAAGCAGTGGTCCCAGCACTGACCCCTGGGGAACACCACTGTACACCTCCCTCCAGTCCGAAAAACAACCGTTCACCACTACTCTCTGTTTCCTGTCTCTCAGCCAATCCGTGCTGCCACTGCCCCTTTTGTTCCATGGGCTTCATCTTTGCTGACAAGCCTATTATGTGGCACTTTTCCCCTTCAAGGAATTTTCCCTCCAATTCCCTTTTGAAAGTTACAATTGAATCTGCTTCCACCACCTCTCAGGCAGTGCATTCCAGATCATTAACAAATTAGTTAGAAAGTTACGGCACAAAAGGAGGCCATTCGGCCCATCGTGTCGGTGCCGGCCAAAAAAGAGCATCCAGCCTAATCCCACTTTCCAGCACTTGGTCCGTAGCCCTGTGGGTTTCGGCACTTCAGGTGCACATCCAGGTACTTTTTAAATGAGTTGAGGGTTTCTGCCTCTCCCACCCTCTCAGGCAGTGAGTTCCAGACCCCCACCACCCTCTGGGTGAAAAAAATTCTCCTCAGCTCCCCTCTAATCCTTCTACCAATTACTTTAAATCTATGCCCCCTGGTCACTGACCCCTCTGCTAAGGGAAATAGGTCCTCCCTATCCATTCTATCTGGGCCCCTCATAATTTTATACACCTCAATTAAATCACCCCTCAGCCTCCTCTGTTCCAAAGAAAAAACCCCAGCCTATCCAAACTTTCCTCACAGCTAAAATTCTCCAGTCCTGGCAACATCCTCGTAAATCTCCTCTGTACCCTCTCTAGTGCAATCACATCTTTCCTGTAATGTGGTGACCAGAACTGTACACAGTACTCAAGCTGTGACCTAACTAGTGTTTTATACAGTTCCAGCATAACCTCCCTGCTCTTATATTCTATGCCTCGGCTAATAAAGGAAAGTATCCCGTCTGCCTTCTTAACCACCTTATCTACCTGTCCTGCTACCTTCAGGGATCTGTGGACATGCACTCCAAGGTCCCTCACTTCCTCCTTCGTCAGGTGAACGATGTGACCGAATCCCCCATCATCAACATCCTGGGGGTCACCATTGACCAGAAACTTAACTGGACCAGCCATATAAATACTGTGGCTACGAGAGCAGGTCAGAGGCTGGGTATTCTGCGGCGAGTGACTCACCTCCTGACTCCCCAAAGCCTTTCCACCATCTACAAGGCACAAGTCAGGAGTGTGATGGAATACTCTCCACTTGCTTGGATGAGTGCAGCTCCAACAACACTCAAGAAGCTCGACACCATCCAAGATAAAGCAGCCCGCTTGATTGGCACCCCATCCACCACACTAAACAGTCACTCCCTTCACCACCGGCGCACTGTGGCTGCAGTGTGTACCATCCACAGGATGCACTGCAGCAACTCGCCAAGGCTTCTTCGACAGCACCTCCCAAACCCGCGACCTCTACCACCTAGAAGGACAAGAGCAGCAGGCACATGGGAACAACACCACCTGCACGTTCCCCTCCAAGTCACACACCATCCCGACTTGGAAATATATCGCCGTTCCCTCATTGTCGCTGGGTCAAAATCCTGGAACTCCCTTCCTAACAGCACTGTGGGAGAACCGTCACCACACGGACTGCAGCGGTTCAAGAAGGCGGCTCACCACCACCTTCTCAAGGGGCAATTAGGGATGGGCAATAAATGCTGGCCTCGCCCACATCCCATGAACGAATAAAAAAACAAAAAAATTATAGGTCAGTTAGTCTAACCTCGGATGTGGGAAAATTATTGGAATCAATTCTAAGGGACAGCATAAATCGTTATTTAGAAAGGCACGGGTTAATCAAGGACAGTCAGCATGGATTTGTTAAGGGAAAGTCGTGTCTGACTAACTTGATTGAATTTTTTGAGCAGGTAACAAGGAGGGTCGATGAGTGTAGTGTATTTGATGTAGTCTACATGGATTTTAGCAAGGCTTTTGACAAGGTCCCACATGGCAGACTGGTCAAAAAAGTAAAATCCCATGGGATCCAAGGGAAAGTGGCAAATTGGATCCAGAATTGGCTCAGTGGCAGGAAGCAAAGGGTAATGGTCGAGGCGCAGCTAGTTCTGGAGCACAAGTCTTCAGCACTACAGCCGGGATGTTGTCGGGGCCCATAGCCTTTGCTGTATCCGGTGCAGTCAGCCGTTTCTTGATATCACGTGGAGTGAATCGAATTGGCTGAAGACTGGCTTCTGTGATGGTGGGGATATCGGGAGGAGGCCGAGATGGATCATCCACTCGGCACTTCTGGCTGAAGATGGTTGCAAACGCTTCAGCCTTGTCTTTTGCACTCACATGCTGGACTCTGCCATCATTGAGGATGAGGATGTTTACAGAGCCTCCTCCTCCTGTTAGTCGTTTAATTGTCCACCACCATTCACGACTAGATGTGGCAGGACTGCAGAGCTTTGATCTGATCCGTTGGTTGTGGAATCCCTTAGCTCTGTCTATAGCATGTTGCTTCCGCTGTTTAGCATGCATGTAGTCCTGAGTTGTAGCTTCACCAGGTTGGCACCTCATTTTTAGGTACGCCTGGTGCTGCTCCTGGCATGCTCTTCTACACTCCTCATTGAACCAGGGTTGATCCCCTGGCTTGTTGGTAATGGTAGAGTGAGGAATATGTCGGGCCATGAGGTTACAGATTGTGCTGGAATACAATTCTGCTGCTGCTGACGGCCCACAGCGCCTCATGGATGTCCAGTTTTGAGCTGCTAGATCTGTTCTGAATCTATCCCATTTAGCACGGTGGTAGTGCCACACAACACGTTGGATGGTGTCCTCAGTGCGAAGATGGGACTTCATCTCCATGAGGACTGTGCGGTGGTCACTCCTACCAATACTGTCATGGACAGATGCATCTGCGACAGGTAGATTGGTGAGGACGAGGTCAAGTAAGTTTTTCCCTCGTGTTGGTTCACACACCACATGCCGCAGGCCCAGTCTGGCAGCTCTGTCTTTCAGGACTCGGCCAGCTCGGTCAGTAGTGGTGCTACCGAGCCACCCTTGGTGATGGACATTGAAGTCCCCCACCCAGAGTACATTCTGTGCCCTTGCTACCCTCAGTGCTTCCTCCAAGTGGTGTTCAACATGGAGGAGGACTGATTCATCAGCTGAGGGAGGACGGTAGGTGGTAATCAGCAGGAGGTTTCCTTGCCCATGTTTGACCTGATGCCATGAGATTTCATCGGGTCCGGAGTCAATGTTGAGGACTCCCAGGGCCACTCCCTCCTGACTGTATTTTTTTAGTCGTTCATGGGATGTGGGCGTCGCTGGCGAGGCCGGCATTTATTGCCCATCCTGAATTGCCCTTGAGAAGGTGGTGGTGAGCCGCCTTCTTGAACCGCTGCAGTCCGTGTGGTGACGGTTCTCCCACAGTGCTGTTAGGAAGGGAGTTCCAGGATTTTGACCCAGCGACGATGAAGGAACGGCGATATATTTCCAAGTCGGGATGGTGTGTGACTTGGAGGGGAACGTGCAGGTGGTGTTGTTCCCATGTGCCTGCTGCTCTTGTCCTTCTAGGTGGGAGAGGTCGCGGGTTTGGGAGGTGCTGTCGAAGAAGCCTTGGCGAGTTGCTGCAGTGCATCCTGTGGATGGTACACACTGCAGCCACTGTGCGCCGGTGGTGAAGGGAGTGAATGTTTAGGGTGGTGGATGGGGTGCCAATCAAGCGGGCTGCTTTGTCCTGTATGGTCTTGAGCTTTTTGAATGTTGAAGCTGCACTCATCCAGGCAAGTGGAGAGTATTCCATCACACTCCTGACTTGTGCCTTGTAGATGGTGGAAAGGCTTTGGGGAGTCAGGAGGTGAGTCACTCGCTGCAGAATACACAAGACTTCAGCACTATAGCCGGGATGTGTATCACTGTACCGCCACCTCTGTTTGGTCAGTTCTGCCGGTGGGACAGGACATACCCAGGGATGGTGATGGAAGAGTCTGGGACGTTGGCTGAAAGATATGATTCTGTGAGTATGGCTATTTCAGGCTGTTGCTTGACTCGTCTGTGGGACAGCTCTCCCAATTTTGGCACAAGTCCCCAGATGTTACTGAGGAGGACTTTTCAGGGTCGACTGAGCTCAGTTTGCCTTTGTCGTGTCCGGTGCCTCGTGGTCCGATGCCGGGTGGATTTACGAGGATGTTGCCAGGACTGGACAATTTTAGCTACGAGGAAAGATTGGATTGTCTTGGTTTTTTTCTTTGGAACAAAGATGACTGAGGGGAGATTTCATTGAGGTGTATAAAATTTTGATGGGGTTAGATGGAGTGGATAGGGAGGACCTATTCCCCTTAACAGAGGGGTCTGCGACCAGGGGGCATGGATTTAAAGTAATTGGTAGAAGGATTAGAGGGGAGCTGAGGAGAAAGTTTTTCCCCCAGAGGGTGGTGGGGGTCTGGAACTCACTGCCTGAGAGGGTGGGAGAGGCAGAAACCCTCAACTCATTTAAAAAGTACCTGGAGCGCTGTAACCGACAGGGCAACGGACCAAGAGCGGGAAAGGGATGAAGCTGGATAGCTATATTGGATGCAATGGGCCAAATGGCCTCCTGTGCCGTAACTTTCTATGATTCTATGAATGAGGCTCTCCCTCCTGCACCATGTCTCCAGCCACGCACGAAGCTGTCGTATCCAACGATTCCTATACTCACCAGTGTGTGACACTGGGAGTGATCAACAGATTACCACCATCTGAGGTCCTGCTTTGTAATTTCCTCACCAGCTCCTGAAACTCTGACTCTCTCCCAACTGGATCACAGACTCTCCCCCCTCTATCCCCGGTCCGTGTCTGATTACTGGATCACGGACTCTCCCCCCTCTATCCACAGTCCGTGTCTGATTACTGGATCACAGACTCTCCCCCCTCTATCCCCGGTCCGTGTCTGATTACTGGATCACGGACTCTCCCCCCTCTATCCCCGGTCCGTGTCTGATTACTGGATCACAGACTCTCCCCCCTCTATCCACAGTCCGTGTCTGATTACTGGATCACGGACTCTCCCCCCTCTATCCACAGTCCGTGTCTGATTACTGGATCACGGACTCTCCCCCCTCTATCCTTATCTTTTGGTCTCCTTATCTGAGGAAGGATGTCCTTGCCATGGAGGCAGTGCAACGAAGGTTTACCAGACTGATTCCTGGGATGGCAGGACTGACGTATGAAGAGAGATTGGGTCGACTAGGCCTATGTTCACTCGGGTTTAGAAGAATGAGAGGAGATCTCATCGAAACATATAAAATTCTAACAGGACTAGACAGACTAGATGCAGGGAGGATGTTCCCGAAGGCTGGGGAGTCCAGAACCAGGGGTCATAGTCTCAGGATACGGGGTATGCCATTTAGAACCGAGATGAGGAGAAATTTCTTCACTCAGAGGGTGGTGAACCTGTGGAATTCTCTACCACAGAAGGCAGTGGAGGCCAAGTCATTAAATATATTCAAGAAGGAGATAGATATATTTCCTAATGCTAAAGGGATCAAGGGATATGGGGAAAAAGCAGGAACAGGGTACTGAGTTAGACGATCAGCCATGATCATTTTGAATGGCGGAGCAGGAGCAAAGGGCCGAATGGCCTACTCTTGCTCCTATTTTTTATGTTTCTATGATTGAGTTTTTTGATGAGGTATCAGAGAGGGTCGATGAGGGCAGTGTGGTTGATGTTGTGTATATGGACTTCAGAAAGGCGTTTGATAAAGTGCAACATAATAGGCTTATCATCAAAGTTGAAGCCCATGGAATAAAGGGGGCAGTGGCAGCACGGATACAGAATTGGCTAAATGACAGGAAACAGAGAGTAGTGGTGAACAGTTGTTTTTCGGACCGGAGGGAGGTGTACAGTGGTGTTCCCCAGGGGTCGGTGCTGGGACCACTGCTTTTCTTGATATATATTAATGACTTGGACTTGGGTGTACAGGGCACAATTTCAAAATTTGAAGATGCCACAAAACTTGGAAGTGCAGTGAACAGTGAGGAGGATAGTGATAGACTTCAAGAGGACAGAGACAGGCTGGTGGAATGGGCGGACACGTGGCAGATGAAATTTAACGGAGAAGTTTGAAATGATACATTTTGGTAGGAGGAACGAGGAGAGGCAATATAAACTAGAGGGCACAATTCCATAAAGGGTACAGGAACAGAGAGATCTGGGGGTATATGTGCTCAAATCGTTGAAGGTGGCAGAGCAGGTTGAGAAAGTGGTTAAAAAAGCATACAGGATCCTGGGCTTTATAAATAGAGGCACAGAGTACAAAAGCAAGGAAGTCATGATGAACCTTTATAAAACACTGGTTCGGCCACAACTGGAGTATTGTGTCCAGTTCTGGGCACCGCACTTCAGGAAAGATGTGAAGGCCTTAGAGAGGGTGCAGAAGAGATTTACTAGAATGATTCCAGGGATGAGGGACTTTAGTTACGTGGATAGACTGGAGAAGCTGGGATTGTTCTCCTTAGCTAGGGCCTTCAACAGGGCTAGACAGACTGGATGCAGGGAGGATGTTTCCCCTGGCTGGGGGGTCCAGGACGAGGGGTCACAGTCTCAGGATACGGGGTATGCCATTTAGAACCGAGATGAGGAGAAATTTCTTCACTCAGAGGGTGGTGAACCTGTGGAATTCTCTACCACAGAAGGCAGTGGAGGCCAAGTCACTGAATATATTTAGGTGCTAGATAGATTTCTGGACACAAAAGGCATCAAGGGATATGGGGAGAGAGCGGGAATATGATATTGAGGTGGAGGATCAGCCATGATCATATTGAATGGTGGAGCAGGCTCGAAGGGCCGAATGGCCTACTCCTGCTCCTATTTTCTCTGTTTTATCCACAGTCCATGTCTGATTATTTATTTTTTTTGTTCACGGGATGTGGGCGTCGCTGGCGAGGCCGGCATTTATTGCCCATCCCTAATTGCCCTTGAGAAGGTGGTGGTGAGCCGCCTTCTTGAACCGCTGCAGTCCGTGTGGTGAAGGTTCTCCCACAGTGCTGTTAGGAAGGGAGTTCCAGGATTTTGACCCAGCGACGATGAAGGAACGGCGATATATTTCCAAGTCGGGATGGTGTGTGACTTGGAGGGGAACGTGCAGGTGGTGTTGTTCCCATGTACCTGCTGCTCTTGTCCTTCTAGGTGGTAGAGGTCGCGGGTTTGGGAGGTGCTGTCGAAGAAGCCTTGGCGAGTTGCTGCAGTGCATCCTGTGGATGGTGCACACTGCAGCCACAGTGCGCCGGTGGTGAAGGGAGTGAATGTTTAGGGTGGTGGATCGGGTGCCAATCAAGCGGGCTGCTTTGTCCTGGATGGTGTTGAGCTTCTTGAGTGTTGTTGGAGCTGCACTCATCCAGGCAAGTGGAGAGTATTCCATCACACTCCTGACTTGTGCCTTGTAGATGGTGGAAAGTCTATGGGGAGTCAGGAGGTGAGTCACTCACCGCAGAATACCCAGCCTCTGATCTGCTCTTGTAGCCACAGTATTTATATGGCTGGTCCAGTTAAGTTTCTGGGCAATGGTGACCCCCAGGATGTTGATGGTGGGGGATTCGGCGATGGTAATGCCATTGAATGTCAAGGGGAGGTGGTTAGCCTCTCTCTTGTTGGAGATGGTCATTGCCTGGCACTTGTCTGGTGTGAATGTTATTTGCCACTTATGAGCCCAAGCCTGGATGTTGTCCAGGTCTTGCTGCATGCAGGCTCGGACTGCTTCATTATCTGAGGCGTTGCAAATGGAACTGAACACTGTGCAGTCATCAGTGAACATCCCCATTTCTGACCTTATGATGGAGGGAAGGACATTGATGAAGCAGCTGAAGATGGTTGGGCCTAGGACACTGCCCTGAGGAACTCCTGCGGTAATGCCCTGGGGCTGAGATGATTGGCCTCCAACAACCACTACCATCTTCCTTTGTGCTAGGTATGACTCCAGCCACTGGAGAGTTTTCCCCTGATTCCCATTGACTTCAATTTTACTAGGACTCCTTGGTGCCACACTCGGTCAAATGCTGCCTTGATGTCAAGGGCAGTCACTCTCACCTCACCTCTGGAATTCAGCTCTTTTGTCCATGTTTGGACCAAGGCTGTAATGAGGTCTGGAGCCGAGTGGTCCTGGTGGAACCCAAACTGAGCATCGGTGAGCAGGTTATTGGTGAGTAAGTGCCGCTTGATAGCACTGTCGACGACACCTTCCATCACTTTGCTGAGGATTGAGAGTAGACTGATGGGGTGGTAATTGGCCGGATTGGATTTGTCCTGCTTTTTGTGGACAGGACATACCTGGGCAATTTTCCACATTGTCGGGTAGATGCCAGTGTTGTAGCTGTACTGGAACAGCTTGGCTAGAGGCGCAGCTCGTTCTGGAGCACAAGTCTTCAGCACTACAGCTGGGATGTTGTCGGGGCCCAAAGCCTTTGCTGTATCCAGTGCACTCAGCCGTTTCTTGATATCACGTGGAGTGAATCGAATTGGCTGAAGACTGGCTTCTGTGATGGTGGGGATATCGGAACATAGGAACAGGAGTCGGCCATTCAGTCCCTCGTGCCTGCTCCACCATTTGATAAGGTGGTAAAGAAGGCATAGATAAGGTGGTAAAGAAGGCATATGGGATACTTGCCTTTATTAGCCGAGGCATAGAATATAAGAGCAAGGAGGTTATGATGGAGCTGTATAAAACACTGGTTAGGCCACAGCTGGAGTACTGTGTGCAGTTCTGGTTGCCACACTACAGGAAGGATGTGATCGCTTTGGAGAGGGTGCAGAGGAGATTCACCAGGATGTTACCAGGGCTGGAGCGCTTCAGCTATGAAGAGAGACTGGGAAGATTGGGTTTGTTTTCCTTGGAGCAGAGGAGGCTGAGAGGGGACATGATTGAGGTGTACAAAATTATGAGGGGCACAGATAGGATGGATACTAAGGAGCTTTTTCCCTTCGTTGAGAGTTCTATAACAAGGGGACATAGATTCAAGGTAAAAGGCGGGAGGTTTAGAGGGGATTTGAGAAAGAACTTTTTCACCCAGAGGGTGGTTGGAGTCTGGAACTCACTGTCTGAAAGGGTTGTGGAGGCAGGAACCCTCACAACATTCAAGAAGCATTTGGATGAGCACTTGAAATGCCATAGCATACAAGGCTACGGACCAAATGCTGGAATATGGGATTAGAGTAGACAAGGCTGATGGCCGGCGCGGACACGATGGGCCGAAGGGCCTCTATCCGTGCTGTATGACTCTATGACTATCATGGCCGATCTGTGATCTAACTCCATATACCCGCCTTTGGCCCATATCCCTTAATACCTTTGGTTGCCAAAAAGCTATCTATCTCAGATTTAAATTTAGCAATTGAGCTAGTATCAATTGCCGTTTGCGGAAGAGAGTTCCAAACTTCTACCACCCTTTGTGTGTAGAAATGTTTTCTAATCTCACTCCTGAAAGGTCTGGCTCTAATTTTTAGACTGTGCTCCCTACTCCTAGAATCCCCAACCAGCGGAAATAGTTTCTCTCTATCCACCCTATCCGTTCCCCTTAATATCTTATAAACTTCGATCAGATCACCCCTTAACCTTCGAAACTCTTGAGAATACAACCCCAATTTGTGTAATCTCTCCTCGTAACTTAACCCTTGAAGTCCGGGTATCATTCTAGTAAACCTACGCTGCACTCCCTCCAAGGCCAATATGTCCTTCCGAAGGTGCGGTGCCCAGAACTGCTCACAGTACTCCAGGTGCGGTCTAACCAGGGTTTTGTATAGCTGCAGCATAACTTCTACCCCCTTGTACTCTAGTCCTCTAGATATAAAGGCCAGCATTCCATTAGCCTTTTTGATTATTTTCTGCACCTGTTCATGACCCTCATTGCAGGAGGCCACTCTGTCACTTGGGACAAAGTTTGGCCTCCACCACCCTCCTCCTAACAATAAAATTCACCAACTTGCACACTTACCCCGGGGTCCGGAGACATGTAACTACCTTGCGGACCCCCTCAGATGTACATCTTCCGGATGGGAGCCGCCGTAGCTGCAGTCATGACCTCCTCGGAGGGCGAACAGCATCACCAGCCTCACCATCCACGCCGTCCACCTCTGACACGTGGAGCTCCACAACAGAGTGCTGTCACACGTCCACCTGTACAGCAGGAGGGAGGGCTACCGCAGAGAGTGATGCGTCGCAGAGGGCACTACCCTCGCCACAGGGTCCACAGACCGAGGCTCAGCCTCCTGGACCTCTCTGAGCAGCAGTGCACACGGAGGCTCAGAGTCACTCGACATGTAGTCGTGGACATCTGCAGCCTCCTTCATGCTGAGCTGCTCCTGGCTGGCCCGAGCACCATCTTCTTACCTGTCGCTGTCAAAGTCACCACTGCCCTCAACAACTTCTCCTCCGCATCCTTCCAGGGTGCAACCGGGGACATCGCCGATGTCTCTCAGTCGGCTGCACAAACGAGCCCTGCAAATACACCTACACCCACTCTGCAGTGACACAATGGGTGGCATCAGTGGTGGGTCTTCATTGTGATCCTCAGGAAAGGGCATTATTGCACAAACCAGACAAGATTCGCAAAGACGTGGCAGTAGTGGTGCCAATATAATATGTGATGTGAGTTGATCAGAAATTCAATATAAGTAACACCCATGACAAACCCTCAAACACCCTTGTGCATCCCCTTCAATACCCCCCTGCCAACCCCCTCCCCCCTCCCCCCTCCTTCCCTCTCCTTTCTAAATAAGTTATATCTGACAATATTTACCTGCCAGTTCCGTTCCTTATGTAGTCATATTTCACTTATCTCTACTACATCTGGCTTCTCGCTATGAATTATTGTCTCCAGTCCCCACATTGCTGCACAGACAATTTAATTTATTTTTATTAATTGTTCCCCTCACTTTATTTTTAAGTCATTTTGTATTTATGTTCTATAACTGTACCTGTTCCCTGACTCTGTGTTTCCCTCATTCCTCACCTTGCTCTGACCTTTACTCTCATTTCTTCTTTCTTTTTTTCTTTAGACTTATGTTATTTTCCCCAGATCTCCCCCCGTCTTACTCGTCCACAGCCCAATTTATAATTTCTGCTAGGACTCTGGTCCCATTCCGGTTCAGGTGGAGCCCATCCCAGCGGTACAGCTTCTTTCCTGTCCTAGTACTGGTGTCAGTGTCCCATGAAATAGAACCCCTCCTTCCCACACCACTCTTTTCAGCCATGCATTCGCCTTTCTGATCTGCCCATCCCCATGCCAATTAGCACGTAGCTCAGTTAGTAAACCTGAAATTACCACCCATGAGGTTCTGCTTTTTAACTTAGTTCCTAGCTTCTGATATTCCCTTATTCTGATATTCCCTTAGCAGGACCTCCTCCCTTTTCTTCCCTATGTCATTGGTCCCAACAGGGAACACGCCACAACAACTGGATCCTCCCCCTCCCTTTCCAAGTTCCTCTCCAGTCACTCTGCCACGTCCTTTACCCTTGCACTAGGTAGGCGACACACCCTCTCGGTCGCGACTGCAGAGGACACCAACTATTCCCCGATTATGGAATCCCCTATGAGTACGGCCGTTCTATTCTGCTCCTTCCCCCCACCCCTGGACTGCCTCCTGCTCCATGGTGCAATGGTTAGCATTCTGGCTGTGCACCCCACAGCCTACATCCTTATTCTCACAGGTATCAAGTGTATCTGTTGGACCGGACCAGTGGCTGCAGGACCTCCTTCTCCACCTCCCCTTGGTTCCCCTTCACCCGCTGACTAACAGTCACACTCTTCCCCCCTCCTCTACCTGTGCTTTCCTCTAAGGTGTGACTCTGGTGAAAACTACCCAGATACTTCTCCCCCTCCCTTATGTGTCAGAGTGTCTCTAACTCGTACTCCAGCTCAAAGACTCCGAGCCGGAGTGTCTCAGGGCAGAGACATTTACTGCAGGTGTGGAAATCTGGGACAGTCTTGCTGTCCACAAACTCCCACATATTACAGTTCCAACACACAGCCTGCACTGTCATCTCTAGTTTTTATTTATTTGTTAGTTTGCAGTAAATTATATCTACAAGTATTAGAATCACATGGTTTGTTATTAATTACTGATTATTAATTATTTATGTGTGGCAGATATGAATACAAATTGGATCCCTTTAATGTTGGTTTCCTTTACTTAGTTTATTTTGTCCCATTAGATTTATTTAGGCTATAAAACCTCTGGAGTCTATTTGTTTACCTAAAGGATATTATGCTCTTACTACTTAAGATAAAGTATTAAGCCATTGGGTCCACCAGCACAGGCTCGATGGGCCCCAATGGCCTCTCTCTGTGCTGTAATGATTCGATGATAAATGATAAATTAAAGACTTTGGTCTAATTCCTCAGTCTCGCTGCTCCTCGCTCTCCGCTGTCTGTTGCCTCACTCTGAGTTTTTCCCACTGTTTTGTACGATTCCCTCAGGAGTGGTCTGTACATCTGGTCACTTTGAGCCATGATCTTAGTCTGTTCAGTAATGGGGGTTAATAAAGATTGATTTATTTACTCACCAGCAGTTCTGTGCGTCTCCTGTTTTCAGTGGGTTGACGGTGACAGTGCCCAGATCAAAGCACAGGACCTGGTCTCACTGTCTGTCTGCTGGTCTACCGGCCCACCCACAGGGGGCCGCGCTGCTCATCGATCGCTGGTCACCCCTTGGTGCTGAATCGCTGCCATCTCATCCGCTCAGATATTGCTTACACGAGGACCTTGATTACAGTCTCGCGAGAGGCAAACACCATCAGCGGTGGGGACAGAGTGCGACTGATGGGGAGAGTCCATGATACAAGGGTACGGTAGCATAGTGGTTATGTTACTGGACTAGTAATCCAGAGGCCTAGACTAATTAATCCAAAGTCATGAGTTCAAATCCTCCCACAGCAGCTGGGGAATATAAATTCAATTCATTAAATAAAATCTGGAATTAAAATACTAGTATCAGTAATGATGGCCATGAAACTACCGGATTGTCATAAAAACCCATCTGGTTCACTAATGTCCTTCAGGGAAAGAAACCTGCCGTCCTTACCCGTTCTGGCCTATATGTGACTCCAGACCCACAGCAATGTGGTTGATTCTTAATTGCCCTCTGAAATGGCCGAGCAAGACACTCAGTTGTAAAATCTCGCTACAAAAAGTCAAAATAAGAATAAAAACGGACACGACAAAGGCAAACCAAGCCCAGTCGACACTGCAAAGTCCTCCTCACTAACATCTGGGGACTTGTGCCAAAATTGGGAGAGCTGTCCCACAGACTAGTCAAGCAACAGCCTGACATAATCGTACCTTTCAGGCAACGTCCCAGACTCTTCCATCACCATCCCTGGGTATGTCCTGTCCCACCGGCAGGACAGACCCACCAGAGGTGGCGGTACAGTGATATACAGTCAGGAGGGAGTGGCCCTGGGAGTCCTCAACATTGACTCTGGACCCCATGAAATCTCATGGCATCAGGTCAAACATGGGCAAGGAAACCTCCTGCTGATTACCACCTACCGCCCTCCCTCAGCTGATGAATCAGTCCTCCTCCATGTTGAACACCACTTGGAGGAAGCACTGAGGGTAGCAAGGGCACAGAATGTACTCTGGGTGGGGGACTTCAATGTCCATCACCAAGAGTGGCTCGGTAGCACCACGACTGACCGAGCTGGCCGAGTCCTGAAGGACATAGCTGCTAGACTGGGCCTGCGGCAGGTGGCGAGTGAACCAACATGAGGGAAAAACTTACTTGACCTCGTCCTCACCAATCTACCTGTCGGAAATGCATCTGTCCATGACAGTATTGGTAGGAGTGACCACCGCACAGTCCTCGTGGAGACGACGTCCTGTCTTCGCACTGAGGACACCATCCAACATGTTGTGTGCCACTACCACAGATCTAGCAGCTCAAAACTGGGCATCCATGAGGCGCTGTGGGCCATCAGCAGCAGCAGCAGAATTGTATTCTAGCACAATCTGTAACCTCATGGCCCGGCATATTCCTCACTCGACCATTACCAACAAGCCAGGGGATCAACCCTTGTTCAATGAGGAGTGTAGAAGAGCATGCCAGGAGCAGCACCAGGCATACCTAAAAATTAGGTGCCAACCTGGTGAAGCTACAGCTCAGGACTACATGCATGCTAAACAGCGGAAGCAACATGCTATAGACAGAGCTAAGCAATTCCACAACCAGCGGATCAGATCAAAGCTCTGCAGTCCTGCCACATCCAGTCGTGAATGGTGGTGGACAATTAAACAACTAACGGGAGGAGGAGGCTCTGTAAACATCCCCATCCTCGATGATGGCTGAGTCCAGCACGTGAGTGCAAAAGACAAGGCTGAAGCATTTGCAACCATCTTCAGCCAGAAGTGCCGAGTGGATAATCCATCTCGGCTGCCTCCCGATATCCCCACCATCACAGAAGCCAGTCTTCAGCCAATTCGATTCACTCCACGTGATATCAAGAAACGGCTGAGTGCACTGGATACAGCAAAGGCTATGGGCCCCGACAACATCCCAGCTGTAGTGCTGAAGACTTGTGCTCCAGAACTAGCCGCGCCTCGAGCCAAACTGTTCCAGTACAGCTACAACACTGGCATCTACCCGACAATGTGGAAAATTGCCCAGGTATGTCCTGTCCACAAAAAGCAGGACAAATCCAATCCGGCCAATTACCGCCCCATCATCAGCAAAGTGATGGAAGGTGTCGTCGACAGTGCTATCAAGCGACACTTACTCACCAATAACCTGCTCACCGATGCTCAGTTTGGGTTCCGCCAGGACCACTCGGCTCCAGACCTCATTACAGCCTTGGTCCAAACATGGACAAAAGAGCTAAATTCCAGAGCTGAGGTGAGAGTGACTGCCCTTGACATCAAGGCAGCATTTGACCGAGTGTGGCACCAAGGAGCCCTAGTAATTTTGAAGTCAATGGGAATCAGGGGGAAAACTCTCCGGTGGCTGGAGTCATAGCGAGCACAAAGGAAGATGGTAGTGGTTGTTGGAGACCAATCATCTCAGCCCCAGGACGTTGTTTCAGGAGTTCCTCAGGGCAGTGTCCTAGGCCCAACCATCTTCAGCTGTTTCATCAATGATCTTCCCTCCATCATAAGGTCAGAAATGGGGATGTTCGTTGATGATTGCAGTGTTCAGTTCCATTCGCAACCCCTCAGATAATGAAGCAGTCCGTGCCTGCATGCAGCAAGACCTGGACGACATCCAGGTTTGGGCTGATAAGTGGCAAGTAACATTCGCGCCAAACAAGTGACAGGCAATGACCATCTCCAACAAGAGAGAGTCTAAACACCTCCCCATGACATGCAACGGCATTACCATCGCCGAATCCCCCACCGTCAACATCCTGGGGGTCACCATTGACCAGAAACTTAACTGGACCAGCCATATAAATACTGTGGCTACAGCTGCTAGTCAGAGGCTGGGTATTCTGCGGCGAGTGACTCACCTCCTGACTCCCCAAAGCCTTTCCATCATCTACAAGGCACAAGTCAGGAGTGTGATGGAATACTCTCCACTTGCCTGGATGAATGCAGCTCCAACAACACTCAAGAAGCTCGACACCATCCAGCCCGCTTGATTGGCACCCCATCCACCACCCTAAACATTCACTCCCTCCACCACCGGCGCACTGTGGCTGCATTGTGACAGACTGGATGCAAGGAGGATGTTTCCCCGGGCTGGGGGGCCAGAACGAGGGGTCACAGTCTCAGGATACGGGGTAGGACATTTCAGACTGAGATGAGGAGAAATTTCTTCACTCAGAGGGTAGTGAACCTGTGGAATTCTCTACCACAGAAGGCTTCGATTTCTCGGCACAAAAGGCATCAAGCGGAATGGGGAGAGAGTGGGAATATGGTATTGAGATAGAAGATCAGCCATGATCATATTGAATGGCAGAGCAGACTCGAAGGGCCAAATGGCCTACTCCTGCTCCTATTTTCTATGTTTCTATCTACAGGATGCACTGCAGCAACTCGCCAAGGCTTCTTCAACAGCACCTCCCAAACCCACGACATTACCACCTAGAAGGACAAGAGCAGCAGGCACATGGGAACAACACCACCTGCACGTTCCCCTCCAAGTCACACACCATCCCGACTTGGAAATATATCGCCGTTCCTTCATCATCACTGGATCAAATCTTGGAACTCCCTTCCTAACAGCACTGTGGGAGAACCGTCACCACACGGACTGCAGCGGTTCAAGAAGGCGGCTCACCACCACCTTCTCAAGGACAAATAGGGATGGGCAATAAATGCCGGCTTTGCCAGCGATGCCCACATCCCATGAACGAATAAAAAGAAAATTCATGACCCTCAGAGGGTGGTGAATCTTTGGAATTCTCAACCCCAGAGGGCTGTGGTGGCTCAGTCATTGAGGACATTCAAAACAGAGATCGATAGATTTCTAGATATTAAAGGTATCAAGGGAAATGGAGATAGTGCAGGAAAATGGCGTTGAGATAGAAGATCAGCCATGATCTTGTTGAATGTTGGAGCAGGATCGAGGGGCCGGATGGCCTACTCCTGCTCCTATTTCTTATGTTCTTATGTTCAAGGACACCCAAGTCTCTCTGAACACCAACTATTAATAGTTTCTCACCATTTTAAAAATATTCTGTTTTTCTATTCTTCCTGACAAAGTGAATAACCTCACATTTCCCCACATTATACTCCATCTGCCACCTTCTTGCCCACTCACTTAACCTGTCTATATCCCTTTGCAGACTCTTTGTGTCCTCCTCACAGCTTACTTTCCCACCTAGCTTTGTATCGTCAGCAAACTTGGATACATTACACTCGGTCCCTTCATCTAAGTCATTAATATAGATTGTAAATAGCTGAGGCCCAAGCACTGATCCTTGTGGTACCCCACTAGTTACAGCCTGCCAACCTGAGAATGACCCGTTTATCCCTACTCTCTGTTTTCTGTCCTTTAACCAATCCTCTATCCATGCTAATATATTACCCCCAACCCCATGAGCCCTTATCTTGTGTAACAACCTTTTATGTGGCACCTTATCGAATGCCTTTTGAAAATCTAAATACACAACATCCACTGGTTCCCCTTTATCTACCCTGCTAGTTACATCCTCAAAAAACTAATAGATTTGTCCAACATGATTTCCCTTCCATAAAACCATGTTGACTCTGCCTAATCATATTATGATTTTCTAAGTGCCCTGTTACCACTTCCTTAATAATGGATTCCAGCATTTTCCCTACTACTGATGTCGGTCTAACTGGCCTGTAGTTCCCTGTTTTCTCTCTCCCTCCTTTCTTGAATAGCGGGGTTACATTTTCTACCTTCCAATCCGCTGGGACCGTTCTAGAATCTAGGAAATTCTGGATGATCACAACCAATGCATCCACTATCTCTGCAGCCACCTCTTTTAGAACTCTGGGATGTCGGCCATCAGGTCCAGGGGATTTGTTGGCTTTTAGTCCCATGAATTTTTAAAAAACTTTTTCTTTACTAATATTAATTGCTTTAAGTTCCTCCCTCCCGCTATCCCTTTGGTTCCCCACTATTTCTGGTGTTTTTTTGTGTCTTCTACAGTGAAGACAGACACAAAATATTTGTTTAGAGTCTCTGCCATTTCCTTATTCCCCATTATAATTTCTCCTGTCTCAGCCTCTAAGGGCCCACATTTACTTTCGCTACTCTCTTCCTTTTTACACACTTGTAGAAGCTCCTACAATCTGTTTTTATATTTCTTGCTAGTTTAATCTCCTATTATATTTTCTCCCTTTTTATCAATTTTTTCGTCGTCCTTTGCTGGTTCCTAAAACTCTCCCAATCCTCAGGCTTCCAACTCTTTTTGGTAACATTATAGGCCTCTTCTTTTAATCTAATACTCTCCTTAACTTCTTTAGTTAGCAACGGTGGGATCACTTTTCCCGTGGAGTTTTTGTTCCTCAAGGGAATGTATATTTGTTGAGAATTATGAATTATTTCTTTAAATATTCACCAAATTTTTGTGCTGTAACTCATTGTACAATTGATCGCAGACTTTGTACAAATTGATAACAAATAACAGAAAATGCCATTTTAAAAGTTTTGATTAAATTTATATTTGTAGCCGTTCCACTTTCCTCCATCAGAGGCGCCCACTCCCCAGCCCCGACAAAATGATGGGCCAAACGCTGTATCATTCTATGAACTGCTCATTATTTCAGGAGCAATACAGAGTGCAGAAAGTGCCTTCGGTTACTCGAGCTCGTGCTCAGAGTTTCTGAGGAGCAGCTGGAGTCATTGCAGGGCATACGGGAGGCTGAGAATTTTCTGGATGTGGTTCAGGAGGTGGTCACCCCACAGCGAGCCCAGGACAGTAAGTGGGTTGGTCAGCTGGCAGAGCAGGAAGAGGCAGGCAGTACGGGAAGGTTCCGGGACAGTGGCACTCACTAACTGGTTTTCAGTGTTCAATACTGGAGAAGGTGACGACACCTCAAAGGAGTGCAGTCCAGAACACAGCACCGTGGGGCAGAGGACACAGTGAAGTGTAGGAATGCAGTGGTTCGAGGGGATTCAAGAGTCAGGGGAGTAGACAGGCATTACTGTGACTGTTGACGTGCGTCCCACATGGCGTCGCCTCCCTGGTGCCAGAGTAAAGGACAACAGGGAGAGGATGCAAAATCCATGCTGTATCTGATCTGATTGAGGCATTTGAGCATGTTCCAATCCTCACCCGAATCCTTCACTTTAATAATAAAAGTTACTTGAGATAAACAGCTTTATTATAATGATTTTTTAACAATCAAATTTATCAGAAGTGCATTTGAAACCTCAGTGTATATAAAACATTCTAACTATTCACTTACATTCATTATAACTCCTATTATAATGAAATCTGTGCCCATCAGTCTCAGCACTAATGTTGGGTTTGGTTTGGAAGAAGCAGCAAGTTGTCGATCTTCACTGACTTTATATCAGAGGAGTGGAGCTAATCGCAGACACATGACTGCCCCCCACTGTCTGCCAGCTCAACCCCGGCAAACAGCCCCACCGCCCGGCCCCGCTGTCACACCATCTACAGTCACACCGCCCGGCCCCACCGTCACACCGTCTACAGTCACACCGCCCGGCCCCGCTGTCACACCATCTACAGTCACACCGCCCGGCCCCGCCGTCACACCGTCTACAGTCACACCGCCCGGCCCCGCCGTCACACCGTCTACAGTCACACCGCCCGGCCCCGCCGTCACACCGTCTACAGCCCCACCGCCCGGCCCCGCCGTCACACCGTCTACAGTCACACCGCCCGGCCCCGCCGTCACGCCGTCTACAGTCACACCGCCCGGCCCCACCGTCACACCGTCTACAGCCCCACCGCCCGGCCCCGCCGTCACACCGTCTACAGCCCCACCGCCCGGCCCCGCCGTCACACCGCCCGGCCCCGCCGTCACACCGCCCGGCCCCGCCGTCACACCGTCTACAGTCACACCGCCCGGCTCCTGCTGGGAATGTGCTGGTCTTTGGAGATCTGTCTCCTGGTAAAAGAAACAATAAAAAACTGTAAAAATTCCTCAACCAACTGATTCTCAGTTTCACTCTTTTTAAAAAAAACATTTGTTCCAGTTCAGGATGGAGTTTTTTAATATTTTATTTACAAATTGTGCAATCAGTACGCGATTTACACAGGTCCAGACACAGCGCGCAGACACGGGCCCGCGGAGCGCAGGCACGGGCCCGCGGAGCGCAGGCACGGGCCCGCGGAGCGCAGGCACGGGCCCGCGGAGCGCAGGCACGGGCCCGCGGAGCGCAGGCACGGGCCCGCGGAGCGCAGGCACGGGCCCGCGGCGCGCAGACACGGGCCTGCGGAGCGCAGACACGGCCCCGCGGAGCGCAGACACGGGCCCTCATTGAACTTCTAGAGTTTGAGCCTTATTTCAAATCATTGCTCACTCTATTTCCCAAAATACTCCTCTATCCGCCTCTTCTTAAGGGGACTCTCTGTATAATTAGTTTTTTGGGCAGTGCCGGGGCCAGTGCCGGGGCCAGTGCCGGGGCCAGTGCCGGTATCGAGACAGATATCAGCAGCCTCGAGCAGAAGAGCTTCTTCCTCGTCTTCAGCATCACTGAAAGCCTTTTGAAAAAAGTCAATCACTTTCATTTGCCTCGGAACCTGCAGAGAAACAAAATGCTCGTCAAAAATCAGAGTTACGAAATAATCAGAGTAAAAGTTACCCAATCAGCCTCATCCTTTCACAGGGACCCTGCCTGACAGTCAAAAACACCAAACTCCCTGAATCCACGAGACCAGGAGACAGAGCCCCTGGAGCAGAGCGACTCACAAACCAATATCCCCAAACCCCACCACCAGCAACTCTGGGCAGTGCCCCTCGATCCGGCTCGGTTCAGAGAATCCAGCACAGGCTGCGTTTAGAACTGCAAACCTGCTGGTCAGTGTGGCACAGAGTAAAGCTCCCTCTACACTGTCCCATCAAACACTCCCAGGGCAGGTACAGGGTTAGATACAGAGTAAAGCTCCCTCTACACTGTCCCATCAAACACTCCCAGGGTCAGGTACAGGGTTAGATACAGAGTAAAGCTCCCTCTACACCGTCCCATCAAACACTCCCTGGGCAGGTACAGGGTTAGATACAGAGTAAAGCTCCCTCTACACTGTCCCATCAAACACTCCCTGGGCAGGTACAGGGTTAGATACAGAGTAAAGCTCCCTCTACACCGTCCCATCAAACACTCCCTGGGCAGGTACAGGGTTAGATACAGAGTAAAGCTCCCTCTACACTGTCCCATCAAACACTCCCAGGGCAGGTACAGGGTTAGATACAGAGTAAAGCTCCCTCTACACCGTCCCATCAAACACTCCCTGGGCAGGTACAGGGTTAGATACAGAGTAAAGCTCCCTCTACACTGTCCCATCAAACACTCCCAGGGCAGGTACAGGGTTAGATACAGAGTAAAGCTCCCTCTACACCGTCCCATCAAACACTCCCAGGGCAGGTACAGGGTTAGATACAGAGTAAAGCTCCCTCTACACCGTCCCATCAAACACTCCCAGGGCAGGTACAGCACGGGTTAGATACAGAGTAAAGCTCCCTCTACACTGTCCCATCAAACACTCCCAGGGCAGGTACAGCACGGGTTAGATACAGAGTAAAGCTCCCTCTACACTGTCCCATCAAACACTCCCAGGGCAGGTACAGGGTTAGATACAGAGTAAAGCTCCCTCTACACTGTCCCATCAAACACTCCCAGGGCAGGTACAGGGTTAGATACAGAGTAAAGCTCCCTCTACACCGTCCCATCAAACACTCCCAGGGCAGGTACAGGGTTAGATACAGAGTAAAGCTCCCTCTACACTGTCCCATCAAACACTCCCAGGGCAGGTACAGGGTTAGATACAGAGTAAAGCTCCCTCTACACCGTCCCATCAAACACTCCCAGGGCAGGTACAGGGTTAGATACAGAGTAAAGCTCCCTCTACACTGTCCCATCAAACACTCCCAGGGCAGGTACAGGGTTAGATACAGAGTAAAGCTCCCTCGACACCGTCCCATCAAACACTCCCAGGGCAGGTACAGGGTTAGATACAGAGTAAAGCTCCCTCTACACTGTCCCATCAAACACTCCCAGGGTCAGGTACAGGGTTAGATACAGAGTAAAGCTCCCTCTACACTGTCCCATCAAACACTCCCAGGGTCAGGTACAGGGTTAGATACAGAGTAAAGCTCCCTCTACACTGTCCCATCAAACACTCCCAGGGCAGGTACAGGGTTAGATACAGAGTAAAGCTCCCTCTACACTGTCCCATCAAACACTCCCAGGGCAGGTACAGCACGGGTTAGATACAGAGTAAAGCTCCCTCGACACTGTCCCATCAAACACTCCCTGGGCAGGTACAGCACGGGTTAGATACAGAGTAAAGCTCCCTCGACACTGTCCCATCAAACACTCCCAGGGTCAGGTACAGGGTTAGATACAGAGTAAAGCTCCCTCTACACTGTCCCATCAAACACTCCCAGGGCAGGTACAGGGTTAGATACAGAGTAAAGCTCCCTCTACACTGTCCCATCAAACACTCCCTGGGCAGGTACAGCACGGGTTAGATACAGAGTAAAGCTCCCTCGACACTGTCCCATCAAACACTCCCAGGGCAGGTACAGGGTTAGATACAGAGTAAAGCTCCCTCGACACTGTCCCATCAAACACTCCCAGGGTCAGGTACAGGGTTAGATACAGAGTAAAGCTCCCTCTACACTGTCCCATCAAACACTCCCTGGGCAGGTACAGCACGGGTTAGATACAGAGTAAAGCTCCCTCTACACTGTCCCATCAAACACCCCAGGGCAGGTACAGGGTTAGATACAGAGTAAAGCTCCCTCTACACTGTCCCATCAAACACTCCCAGGGCAGGTACAGGGTTAGATACAGAGTAAAGCTCCCTTTACACTGTCCCATCGAGTTGATGAATAGATTATTTACCTGTTGAAAGTAATCCGTGGTTTCAGTCTCCGAAAAATTGTTTTCTGACAGGCCAGCTTGTCCCAGAATCTTCACCTTCTCCTGAATCATGGGCCTGAGGAAATGGTTAAAGGAGAGTTTAGTGAGTAGCTGCAGGGTTATGCTGGAGATGGGATTGCAGTTTATACAGTAATGGGCTGCACAGGGCTGGGGGAGGGAAGGGGAAGAGGAGAGAGGGAATAGTGTGTTGCTAACACACATCACAGGTCATGTGTCGGCCACGTTGGAGTACAGATTGTTGATTGAGTGAAAGTGGTCCTCTGCGGGAATATCCAAGCATAAAACATTATCTCCAATTCTCATTTATTACTTCAAAAATGGTGGAGTTTTGCCGTGACTATTTCTGCTGGCTCGGGTGTTTGGATTACATAAGAACATAAGAAATAGGAGCAGGAGTAGGCCAATCGGCCCCTCGAGCCTGCTCCGCCATTCAATAAGATCATGGCTGATCTGATCCTAACCTCAAATCTAAATTCATGTCCAATTTCCTGCCCGCTCCCCGAAACCACTAATTCCCTTTACTTCTAGGAAACTGTCTATTTCTGTTTTAAATTTATTTAATGATGTAGCTTCCACAGCTTCCTGGGGCAGCAAATTCCACAGACCTACTACCCTCTGAGTGAAGAAGTTTCTCCTCATCTCAGTTTTGAAAGAGCAGCCCCTTATTCTAAGATTATGCCCCCTAGTTCTAGTTTCACCCATCCTTGGGAACATCCTTACCGCATCCACCCGATCAAGCCCCTTCACAATCTTATATGTTTCAATAAGATCGCCTCTCATTCTTCTGAACTCCAATGAGTAGAGTCCCAATCTACTCAACCTCTCCTCATATGTCCGCCCCCTCATCCCCGGGATTAACCAAGTGAACCTTCTTTGTACTGCCTCGAGAGCAAGTATGTCTTTTCTTAAGTATGGACACCAAAACTGTATGCAGTATTCCAGGTGCGGTCTCACCAATACCTTATATAACTGCAGCAATACCTCCCTGTTTTTATATTCTATTCCCCTAGCAATAAAAGCCAACATTCCGTTGGCCTTCTTGATCACCTGCTGCACCTGCATACTAACTTTTTGATTTTCTTGCACTAGGACCCCCAGATCCCTTTGTACTGCAGTACTTTCCAGTTTCTTGCCATTAAGATAATAATTTGCTCTCTGATTTTTCCTGCCAAAGTGCATAACCTCACATTTTCCAATATTGTATTGCATCTGCCAAATCTCCGCCCACTCACCCAGCCTATCTATATCCCCCTGTAGGTTTTTTATGTCCTCCTCACTCTCTACTTTCCCTCCCATCTTTGTATCATCTACTGGATTGGTAAAAGTTTCTATTCAGGCGGGAGAGCAGGTGAATAGCAAATTTCTGTTTTAAAGAAAAGTTCACAGCACGTACAAAGTTGGTATCTGGAGAGCACCAGTAATCAGATCTCATATCTTATTTAACAATAGACATCGCAATCCAGGGAGCTACTGATTCAAAGTCACAGGCTTCTGAGTTATGTTGAAGAACTGGTAACTTGTAAAAGTATAGATGCCGTCTGTGTATCTTCTGTATTTTTTAAACTTGGTATCCAGTTAGTACATAAGAACATAAGAAATTGGAGCAGGAGTAGGCCAATCGGCCCCTCGAGCCTGCTCCGCCAT
This sequence comes from Heptranchias perlo, assembly GCF_035084215.1. Lineage (NCBI taxonomy): Eukaryota > Metazoa > Chordata > Chondrichthyes > Hexanchiformes > Hexanchidae > Heptranchias > Heptranchias perlo. Next base: position 39,207 of record NW_027139807.1, on the reverse strand, counting down.
TCAATAAGATCATGGCTGATCTGATCCCAACCACAAATCTAAAGAACACAAGAAGTAGGAGCAGGACCCGGCCACTCAGCCCCTGGGCCCTCTGCGCCACCCACAGGGCATTGACCGATCCGAACTCAGCTTCATGTCCAATTTCCTGCCCGCTCCCCGTAACCCCTAATTCCCTTTACTTCTCGAAAACTGTCTATTTCTGTTTTAAATTTATCTAATGATGTAGCTTCCACAGCTTCCTGGGGCAGCAAATTCCACAGACCTACCACCCTCTGAGTGAAGAAGTTTCTCCTCATCTCAGTTTTGAAAGAGCAGCCCCTTATTCTAAGATTATGCCCCCAAGTTCTAGTTTCACCCATCCTTGGGAACATCCTTACTGCATCCACCCGATCAAGCCCCTTCACAATCTTATATGTTTCAATAAGATCGCCTCTCATTCTTCTGAACTCCAATGAGTAGAGTCCCAATCTACTCAACCTCTCCTCATATGTCCGCCCCCTCATCCCCGGGATTAACCGAGTGAACCTTCTTTGTACTGCCTCGAGAGCAAGTATGTCTTTTCTTAAGTATGGAGACCAAAACTGTATGCAGTATTCCAGGTGCGGTCTCACCAATACCTTATATAACTGCAGCAATACCTCCCTGTTTTTATATTCTATCCCCCTAGCAATAAAAGTCAACATTCCGTTGGCTTTCTTGATCACCTGCTGCACCTGCATACCAACTTTTTGATTTTCTTGCACGAGGACCCCCAGATCCCTTTGTACTGCAGTACTTTCCAGTCTCTCGCCATTAAGAAAATAACTTGCTCTCTGATTTTTCCTGCCAAAGTGCATAACCTCACATTTTCCAATATTATATTGCATCTGCCAAATCTCCGCCCACTCACCCAGCCTGTCTATATCCCCTTGCAGGTTTTTTATGTCCTCCTCACTCTCTACTTTCCCTCCCATCTTTGTATCATCTACTGGATTGGTAAAAGTTTCTATTCAGGCGGGAGAGCAGGTGAATAGCAAATTTCTGTTTTAAAGAAAAGTTCACAGCACGTACAAAGTTGGTATCTGGAGAGCACCAGTAATCAGATCTCATATCTTATTTAACAATAGACATCGCAATCCAGGGAGCTACTGATTCAAAGTCACAGGCTTCTGAGTTATGTTGAAGAACTGGTAACTTGTAAAAGTATAGATGCCGTCTGTGTATCTTCTGTATTTTTTAAACTTGGTATCCAGTTAGTACATAAGAACATAAGAAATTGGAGCAGGAGTAGGCCAATCGGCCCCTCGAGCCTGCTCCGCCATTCAATAAGATCATGGCTGATCTGATCCCAACCACAAATCTAAAGAACACAAGAAGTAGGAGCAGGACCCGGCCACTCAGCCCCTGGGCCCTCTGCGCCACCCACAGGGCATTGACCGATCCGAACTCAGCTTCATGTCCAATTTCCTGCCCGCTCCCCGTAACCCCTAATTCCCTTTACTTCTCGAAAACTGTCTATTTCTGTTTTAAATTTATCTAATGATGTAGCTTCCACAGCTTCCTGGGGCAGCAAATTCCACAGACCTACCACCCTCTGAGTGAAGAAGTTTCTCCTCATCTCAGTTTTGAAAGAGCAGCCCCTTATTCTAAGATTATGCCCCCAAGTTCTAGTTTCACCCATCCTTGGGAACATCCTTACTGCATCCACCCGATCAAGCCCCTTCACAATCTTATATGTTTCAATAAGATCGCCTCTCATTCTTCTGAACTCCAATGAGTAGAGTCCCAATCTACTCAACCTCTCCTCATATGTCCGCCCCCTCATCCCCGGGATTAACCGAGTGAACCTTCTTTGTACTGCCTCGAGAGCAAGTATGTCTTTTCTTAAGTATGGAGACCAAAACTGTATGCAGTATTCCAGGTGCGGTCTCACCAATACCTTATATAACTGCAGCAATACCTCCCTGTTTTTATATTCTATCCCCCTAGCAATAAAAGTCAACATTCCGTTGGCTTTCTTGATCACCTGCTGCACCTGCATACCAACTTTTTGATTTTCTTGCACTAGGACCCCCAGATCCCTTTGTACTGCAGTACTTTCCAGTCTCTCGCCATTAAGAAAATAACTTGCTCTCTGATTTTTCCTGCCAAAGTGCATAACCTCACATTTTCCAATATTATATTGCATCTGCCAAATCTCCGCCCACTCACCCAGCCTGTCTATATCCCCTTGCAGGTTTTTTATGTCCTCCTCACTCTCTACTTTCCCTCCCATCTTTGTATCATCTGCAAATTTTGATATGTTGCACTCGGTCCCCGGTACGATGCAGTCACATTATCAGTTTCATAGAATCATAGAAATTTACAGCACAGAGGAGGCTATTCAGCCCATTGTGTCCGTGCCGGCTGAAAATGAGCCCCCCAGCCTAATCCCACTTTCCCGCACTCGGTCCGTAGACCTGTGGGTTTCAGCACTTCAGGTGCACATCCAGGTATTTTTAAATGAGTTGAGGGTTTCTGCCTCTCCCACCCTCTCAGGCAGTGAGTTCCAGACCCCCACCACCCTCTGGGGGAAAACATTCTCCTCAGCTCCCCTCTAATCCTTCTACCAATTACTTTAAATCTATGCCCCCTGGTCACTGACCCCTCTGCTAAGGGGAATAAGTCCTTCCTATCCACTCTATCTGGGCCCCTCATAATTTTGTACACCTCAATTAAATCTCCCCTCAGCTTCCTCTGTTCCAAAGAAAACAACCCCAGCCTATCCAATCTTTCCTCACAGCTAAAATTCTCCAGCCCGGGCAACATCCTCGTAAATCTCCTCTGCACCCTCTCTAGTGCAATCACATCTTTCCTGTAATGTGGTGACCAGAACTGTACACAGTACTCAAGCTGTGGCCTAACTAGTGTTTTATACAGTTCCAGCATAACCTCCCTGCTCTTATATCCTATGCCTCGGCTAATAAAGGAAAGTATCCCATATGCCTTCTTAACCACCTTATCTACCTGTCCTGCTACCTTCAGGGATCTGTGAACTTTCTACATCTTGTTTGAGATTCACTGAATTCTTTCACAGCTTGTTGTCTGGTAACAATTGCAGCAAAATGCAACTTACAATTCAAGGGTTAAAGTTGTATGCAAAATTAAGGAACACATTCAGTAGATTATATCTGTTTGTAGCTGTTTTACTGAGAAGTTGGGACTGTGATGAACATCACAAGTAGAATCATGGAATATTTACAGCACAGCTATTCGGCCCATCGAGTCCGTGTCGGCTCTCTGCAACAGCAATCCAGCTAGTCCCACTCCCCCGCCCTTTCCCCATATCCCTGCAAATTTTTTCCTTTCAAGTATTTATCCAGTTCTCTTTTGAAGGCCATGATTGAATCTGCCTCCACCACCCCCTCGGGCAGTGCATTCCAGATCCCAACCACTCGCTGTGTAAAAAAGTTTTTCCTCATGTCACCTTTGGTTCTTTTGCCAGTCACCTTAAATCTATGTCCTCTGGTTCTTGACCCTTCTGCCAATGGGAACAGTTTCTCTCTATCTACTCTGTCTCGACCCTTCATGATTTTGAATACCTCGATCAAAGAGCAGCAGGCACATGGGAACAACACCACCTGCACGTTCCCCTCCAAGTCACACACCATCCCGACTTGGAAATATATCACCGTTCCTTCATCGTCGCTGGGTCAAAATCCTGGAACTCCCTTCCTAACAGCACTGTGGGAGAACCGTCACCACACGGACTGCAGCGGTTCAAGAAGGCGGCTCACCACCACCTTCTCAAGGGCAATTAGGGATGGGCAATAAATGCCGGCCTCGCCAGCGACGCCCACATCCCATGAACGAATGAAAAAAAAAAATCTCCTCTCAACCATCTCTGTTCCAAGGAGAACAATCCCAGCTTCTCCAGTCCATCCATGTAACTGAAGTCCCTCATCCCTGGAATCATTCTAGTAAATCTCTTCTGCACCCTCTCTAAGGCCTTCACATCTTTCCTAAAGTGCGGTGCCCAGAATTAGACACAATGGGCCCGATATTAGCAGGGCTGCGGGTTCTCGGCGGGGGGGCTAGCGGGTGCGTGGGTAACGCGCCCGGTGAAATTAGTCAGCTCCCTGCGCGATCGTAGCATCCAATCCACTAATTGGATCCACTTACCTGCTCCTCCGGGTTCCCCACTGCTGATCTGCGCGTCGGGCGGGCTGCGCATGCGCAGTAAGATCTGTCAGCTGGAGGAGCTCTATTTAAAGGGGCAGTCCTCCACTGACAGATGCTGTAACAAATAGAAAAAAATACAGCATGGAGCAGCCCAGGGGGAAGGCTGCTCCCAGTTTAATGATGCCTCACTCCAGGTATCAATACATAGGGTGAGGAGGAGGGGGAGGACAGAGATCTTCCCCCCGGCGGGCAGGAGGAAGCGGCCTGCCTCTGCCACCAGGAAGGCCTGGCCCGAGGTGGCAGAGGAGGTCACCAGCGCCACCAACATATCGCCCACCTGTATACAGTGCAGGAGGCGGTCCAATGACCTCAGTAGGTCAGCCAAAGTGAGTACACGTAGTCTGTCCCCTACACTCCGTCTGCCACATCACCGCCCCCACCCCACATCTCCTTCTGCACTGCCAACACTACTCTGTCACATCACCCCTCATACCCACTCAAACCCCATCCTCATCTTACCTGCACCTACTCACCTCGCCAGTACTCATCCCGCCACTACCACTCAACCCAATCCTCATACAATCTCATGGCTCTATCTCATACTCACCCTCTCGTGCATCTCTCTCACGGCCAGCCTCACTCAACCTGCCACTACCTGTGCTGCAGCCACAGGGCATGCATCACATATGTGCAGTAGGCAGCGTGAGGCAAACGTGTCGTGAGCATGAAGGGGATGCACAAGGGCGTATGAGGGTTTGTCATGGGTGTTACTTATATTTAATTACTGATCAACTCACATCACATATTATATTGGCACCACTACTGTCACGTCTTTGCGCATCTTGTCTGGTTTGTGCAATAATGCCCGCTCCTGAGGATCACTATGAAGACCCACAACTGATGCCACCCATTGTGTCGCTGCAGAGTGGGTGTAGGTGTATTTGCAGGGCTCTTTTGCGCAGACGGCTGAGAGACGTCGGTGATGTCCCCGGTTGCACCCTGGAAGGATGCGGAGGAGAGGTTGTTGAGGGCAGTGGTGACTTTGACAGCGACAGGTAAGAAGATGGTGCTCGGGCCAGCCGGGAGCAGCTTGGCATGAAGGAGGCTGCAGATGTCCACGGCTACATGTCGGGTGACTCTGAGCCTCCGTGTGCACTGCTGCTCAGAGAGGTCCAGGAAGCTGAGCCTCGGTCTGTGGACCCTGTGGCGAGGGTAGTGCCCTCTGCGACGCATCTCTCTCTGCGGTAGCCCTCCCTCCTGCTGTACAGGTGGACGTGTGACAGCACTCTGTTGTGGAGCTCCACGTGTCAGAGGTGGACGGCGTGGATGGCGAGGCTGGTGATGCTGTTCGCCCTCCGAGGAGGTCATGACTGCAGCTACGGCGGCCCCCATCCGCAATATGTACATCTGAGGGGGTCCGCAAGGTAGTTACATGTCTCCGGACCCCGGGGTAAGTGTGCAAGTCGGTGAATTTTATTGTCAGGAGGAGGGTGGTGGAGGCCAAACTTTGTCCCAAGTGACAGAGTGGCCTCCTGCAATGGGTGAGGGTCTCCCCCCCACCTGTTAAATGGACCTTTGCAGCTGCCACAGGCTGACAGCTGCAACACGTCCATTTCAACTCGGAGTGTTCCCCCAGTGTGGGAAACAGTCCCAGTTTGCTCTAAAATCCCACCCCTCCTCACATAATCCCTTAATCAGGTCAGTTAATGACCTGAAATACCTAAATAAATACTTTCAAGTGGCATCCCGCTGGCTTTAATTGCCTGCAGGATTCCCACCAGCGGGGGCTGCGCGCGCACGCCGGCGCGTCAGTGGGGAACCCGGAAATGCGTGGGTTCGAGGCGGGTTCCGGTCCAGCTCCGGGATTTCACGATTTTCGGGGCCCCCCGCCGGGAACACACCCGATAGCGGGTGCTAAAATGCTGCCCAATACTCCAGTTGTGACCGAACCAGTGTTTTATAAAGGTTCATCATAACTTCCATACTTTTGTACTCTCTGCCTCTATTTATAAAGCCCAGGATCCCGTGTACTTTTTTAAACACTTTCTCAACCTGCTCTGCCACCATCAAAGACCTGTGCATATGTACCCCCAGATCTCTCGGTTCCTGTACCCCCTTAAGAATTGTGCCCTCTAGTTTATATTGCCTCTCCTCGTTCTTCCTACCACTATCTCTTATGTTCTTATAATCAAGGGATATGGGGATCGGGCAGGAAAGTGGAGTTGAGGTGAAGATCAGCCATGATCTGATTGAATGGCGGAGCAGGCTCGAGGGGCCGAATGACCTACTCCTGCTCCTATTTCTTCTGTTCTTAAAATATATCACTTCGCATTTTTCTGCGTTAAATTTGATCCGCCACGTGTCCGCCCATTCCACCAGCCTGTCTATATCCTCTTGAAGTCTATCACTATCCTCCTCACTGTTCACTACACTTCCAAGTTTTGTGTCATCTGTAAATTTTGAAATTGTGCCCTGTACACCCAAGTCCAAGTCAGTAATATATATCAAGAAAAGCAGTGGTCCCAGCACCGACCCCTGGGGAACACCACTGTACACCTCCCTCCAGTCCGAAAAACAACCGTTCACCACTACTCTCTGTTTCCTGTCACTGAACCAATTTCGTATCCGTGCTGTCACTGCCCCCTTTATGCCATGGGCTTCAACTTTGCTAACAAGCCTATTATGTGGCACTTTATCAAACGCCTTTTGAAAGTCCATATATATCACATCAACTGCACTGCCCTGATCGAGCCTCTCTGTTACCTCATCAAAAAACTGAATCAAGTTAGTTAAACACGATTTGCCTTTAACAAATCCGTGCTGGCTTTCCCTAATCAATCCACACTCGTCCAAGTGACTGTTATAGAATCATAGAATCATAGAAGTTACAACATGGAAACAGGCCCTTCGGCCCAACATGTCCATGTCGCCCAGTTTATACCACTAAGCTAGTCCCAATTGCCTGCACTTGGCCCATATCCCTCGATACCCATCTTCCCCATGTAACTGTCCAAATGCTTTTTAAAAGACAAAATTGTACCCGCCTCTACTACTGCCTCTGGCAGCTCGTTCCAGACACTCACCACCCTTTGAGTGAAAAAATTGCCCCTCTGGACCCTTTTGTATCTCTCCCCTCTCACCTTAAATCTGTGCCCCCTCGTTATAGACTCCCCTACCTTTGGGAAAAGATTTTGACTATCGACCTTATCTATGCCCCTCATTATTTTATAGACTTCTATAAGATCTCCCCTTAACCTCCTACTCTCCAGGGAAAAAAGTCCCAGTCTGTCTAACCTCTCCCTGTAAGTCAAACCATCAAGTCCCGGTAGCATCCTCGTAAATCTTTTCTGCACTCTTTCTAGTTTAATAATATCCTTTCTATAATAGGGTGACCAGAACTGTACACAGTACTCCAAGTGTGGCCTCACCAATGCCCTGTACAACTTCAACAAGACATCCCAACTCCTGCATTCAATGTTCTGACCAATGAAACCAAGCATGCTGAATGCCTTCTTCACCACCCTATCCACCTGTGACTCCACTTTCAAGGAGCTATGAATCTGTACTCCCAGATCTCTTTGTTCTATAACTCTCCCCAACGCCCTACCATTAACGGAGTAGGTCCTGGCCCGATTCGATCTACCAAAATGCAGCACCTCACATTTATCTAAATTAAACTCCATCTGCCATTCATCGGCCCACTGGCCCAATTTATCAAGATCCCGTTGCAATCCTAGATAACCTTCTTCACTGTCCACAATGCCACCAATCTTGGTGTCATCTGCAAACTTACTAACCATGCCTCCTAAATTCTCATCCAAATCATTAATATAAATAACAAATAACAGCGGACCCAGCACCGATCCCTGAGGCACACCGCTGGACACAGGCATCCAGTTTGAAAAACAACCCTCTACAACCACCCTCTGTCTTCTGTCGTCAAGCCAATTTTGTATCCAATTGGCTACCTCACCTTGGATCCCATGAGATTTAACCTTATGTAACAACCTACCTTGCGGTACCTTGTCAAATGCTTTGCTGAAGTCCATGTAGACCACGTCTACTGCACAGCCCTCATCTATCTTCTTGGTTACCCCTTCAAAAAACTCAATCAAATTCGTGAGACATGATTTTCCTCTCACAAAAACCATGCTGACTGTTCCTAATTAGTCCCTGCCTCTCCAAATGCCTGTAGATCCTGTCCCTCAGAATACCCTCTAACAACTTACCCACTACAGATGTCAGGCTCACCGGTCTGTAGTTCCCAGGCTTTTCCCTGCCGCCCTTCTTAAACAAAGGCACAACATTTGCTACCCTCCAATCTTCAGGCACCTCACCTGTAGCGGTGGATGATTCAAATATCTCTGCTAGGGGACCCGCAATTTCCTCCCTAACCTCCCATAACGTCCTGGGATACATTTCATCAGGTCCCGGAGAGTTATCTACCTTGATGACTGTTAATTCTGTCCCGGATTTCCCCACCATTGAGGTTAAACTGACTGGCCTGTAGTTACTGGGTTTATCCTTACACCCTTTTTTGAACAAGGGTGTAACATTTGCAATTCTCCAGTCCTCTGGCACCACCCCCGTATCTATGGATGTTTGAAAGATTATGGCCAGTACCTCCGCAATTTCCACCCTTACTTCCCTCAGCAACTTGGAATGCATCCCATCCGGACCGGATGACTTATCCATTTTAAGTACAGCCAGCCTTTCTAGTACCTCCTCTTTATCAAATTTTAGCTCATCCAGTATCTCAACTACATAAGAACAAAAGAAATAGGAGCAGGAGCAGGCCATCCGGCCCCTCGACCCTGCTCCACCATTCAACAAGATCATGGCTGATCTTCTACCTCTACACCATTTTCCTGCACCATCCCCATATCCCTTGATACCTTTAATATCTAGAAATCTATCGATCTCTGTTTTGAATGTACTCAATGACTGAGCCTCCACGGCCCTGGGGTCGAGAATTCCAAAGATTCACCACCCTCTGAGTGAAGAAATTTCTCCTCCTCTCAGTCCTAAATGGCCGACCCTTTATTCTGAGACTGTGACCCCTGGTTCTAGATTCCCCAGCCATCGGGAAACATCAGCCCTGCATCTACCCTGTTGAGCCCTGTAAGAATTTTGTATGTTTCAATGAGATCACCTCTCATTCTTCTAAATTCGAGAGAATACAGGCCTAGTCTACTCAATCTCTCCTCATACAACAATCCCGCCATCCCAGGAATCAGTCTGGTGAACCTTCGCTGCACTCCCTCTATGGCAAGTATATCCTTTCTTAGGTAAGGAGACCAAAACTGTACACAATACTCCAGGTGTGGTCTCACCAAGGCCCTGTATAATTGCAGTAAGACATCTTTACTCCTGTACTCAAATCCTCTTGTAATAAAGGCCAACATATCATTTGCCTTCCTAATCGCTTGCTGCCCCTGCATGTTAGCTTTCAGTGACTCATGTACAAGGACATCCAGGTCCCTTTGAACATCAACATTTCCCAATCTCTCACCATTTAAAAAATACTCTGCATTTCTGTTTTTCCTACCAAAGTGGATAACTTCACATTTTTCCACATTATATTCCATCTGCCATGTTCTTGCCCACTCACTTAGCCTGTCTATATCCCCTTGAAGCCTCTTTGCATCTGCCTCACAACTCACATTCCCACCTAGTTTTGTGTCATCAGCAAACTTGGAAATATTACATTTGGTCCCCTCATCCAAATCATTGATCTAGATTGTGAATAGCTGGGGCCCAAGCACCGATCCCTGCGGTACCCCACTAGTCACAGTCTGCCATCCTGAAAAAGACCCATTTATTCCTACTCTCTGTTTTCTGTCTGTTAACCCATTCTCAATCCATGCCAGTATATTACCCCTAATTCCATGTGCTCTAACTTTGTTCACCAACCTCCTGTGTGGGACCTTATCGAAAGCCTTCTGAAAATCCAAATACACCATATCCACTACCTCCTCTTTTACTGAGACTCTGGCAGCATCTTCTTCCTTGGCAAAGACAGATGCAAAGTACTCATTTAGTACCTCAGCCATGCCCTCTGCCTCCAAGAGTACATCTTTTTGGTCCCTAATCAGCCCCACCCCTCCCCTTACTACCCGTTTACTGTTTACATGCCTGTAGAAGACTTTTGGATTCCCTTTTATGTTGGCCGCCAGTCTATTCTCATACTCTCTCTTTGCCCCTCTTATTTCCTTTTTCACTTCCCCTCTGAACTTTCTATATTCAGCCTGGTTTTCACTTGTGTTATCAACCTGACATCTGTCATACGCCCCCTTTTTTCTGCTTCATCTTACTCTCTATCTCTTTCGTCATCCAGGGAGCTCTGGTCTTAGTTGCCCTACCTTTCTCCCTCTTGAGAATGTATCCAGATTGTACCCAAACCATCTCCTCTTTAAAGGCCGCCCACTGTTCAATTACAGTTTTGCCTGCCAATCTATGATTCCAATTTACCCGGGGCCAGATCAGTTCTCATCCCACTGAAATTGGCCCTCCTCCAATTAAGTATTTTTACTCTAGATTGCTCCTAATCTAAACTTTATGATACTATGATCGCTGTTCCCTAAATGTTCCCCCACTGACACTTACTCCACTTGGCCCACCTCATTCCCCAGAACTCGATCCAGCAATGCCTCCTTCCTCATTGGGCCGGAAACATACTGATCAAGAAAGTTATCCTAAACACATTTCAAAAATTCCTCCCCCTCTGTGCCCCTTATATTATTATTGTTATCCCAGTCTATATTAGGATAGTTGAAGTCCTCAGTTATCACCACTCTAGGGCTCTTGCACGTCTCTGTAATTTCCCTGCAAATTTGCTCCTCTATATCCTTCCCACTAGTTGGTGGCCTATAGAATACACCCAGTAGCGTAATGGCACCTCTATTGTTCCTTAACTCTAACCAAATAGATTCTGTCCTTGTCCTCCAGGACATCCTCTCTCTCCAGCATTGCAATATTCTCCTTAATCAATACTGCCACCCCCCCTCCTTTCTTCCCTTCCCTATCTTTCCTGAACACCTTGTATCCAGGAATAGTTAGTACCCAATCCTGCCCTTTTTTGAGCCACCTTCAGCCAGAAGTGCCGAGTGGATGATCCATCTCAGCCTCCTCCCGATATCCCCACCATCACGGAAGCCAGTCTTCAGCCAATTCGATTCACTCCACGTGATATCAAGAAACGGCTGAGTGCACTGGATACAGCAAAGGCTATGGGCCCCGACAACATCCCGGCTGTAGTGCTGAAGACTTGTGCACCAGAACTAGCTGCGCCTCTAGCCAAACTGTTCCAGTACAGCTACAACACTGGCATCTACCCGACAATGTGGAAAATTGCCCAGGTATGTCCTGTCCACAAAAAAGCAGGACAAATCCAATCTGGCCAATTACCGTCCCAATCAGTCTACTCTCAATCATCAGCAGAGTGATGGAAGGTGTCGTCGACAGTGCTATCAAGTGGCACTTACTCACCAATAACCTGCTCACCGATGCTCAGTTTGGATTGCACGAGAACCACTCAGCTCCAGACCTCATTACAGCCTTGGTCCAAACATGGACAAAAGAGCTGAATTCCAGAGGTGAGGTGAGAGTGACTGCCCTTGACATCAAGGCAGCATTGACCGAGTGTGGCACCAAGGAGTCCGAGTAAAACTGAAATCAATGGGAATCGGGGGAAAACTCTCCAGTGGCTGGAGTCATACCTAGCACAAAGGAAGATGGTAGTGGTTGTTGGAGGCCAATCATCTCAGCCCCAGGACATTGCTGCAGGAGTTCCTCAGGGCAGTGTCCTAGGCCCAACCATCTTCAGCTGCTTCATAAAATCATAGAAAGGTTACAGCACAGAAGGAGGCCTTTCAGCCCATCAAGTCCATGCCAGCTCCATGTAAGAGCAATCCAGCTAGTTCCACTCCCCCGCCCTTTCCCCGTAGCCCTGCACATTTTTTCCTTTCAAGTACTTATCCAGTTCCCTTTTGAAGGCCATGATTGAATCTGCCTCCACCACCCCCTCGGGCAGTGCATTCCAGATCCTAACCACTCGCTACGTAAAAAAGCTTTTCCTCATGTCACCTTTGGTTCTTTTCCCAATCACCTTAAATCCATGTCCTCTGGTTCTTGACCCTTCCACCAATGGGAACAGTTTCTCTCTATCCACTCTGTTTAGACCCTTCATGATTTTGAACACCTCGATCAAATCTCCTCACAACCGTCTCTGTTCCAAGGAGAACAACCCCAGCTTCTCCAGTCTATCCACGTAACTAAAGTCCCTCATCCCTGGAATCATTCTCGTAAATGACCTTCCCTCCATCATAAGGTCAGAAATGGGGATGTTCGCTGATGATTGCACAGTGTTCAGTTCTATTCGCAATCCCTCAGATAATGAAGCAGTCCGTGCCCGCATGCAGCAAGACCTGAACAACATCCAGGCTTGGGCTGATAAGTGGCAAATAACATTTGCGCCAGACAAGTGCCAGGCAATGACCATCTCCAACAAGAGAGAATTTAACCACCTCCCCTTGACATTCAACGGCATTACCATCGCCGAATCCCCCACCGTCAACATCCTGGGGGTCACCACTGATCAGAAACTTAACTGGACCAGCCATATAAATACTGTGGCTACAAGAGCAGGTCAGAGGCTGGGTATTCTGCGGCGAGTGACTCACCTCCTGACTCCCCAAAGCCTTTCCATCATCTACAAGGCACAAGTCAGGGGTGTGATGGAATACTCTCCACTTGCCTGGATGAGTGCAGCTCCAACAACACTCAAGAAGCTCGACACCATCCAGGATAAAGCAGCCCGCTTGATTGGAACCCCATCCACCATCCTAAACATTCACTCCCTTCACCACCGGCGCACTGTGGCTGCAGTGTGTACCATCCACAGGATGCACTGCAGCAACTCGCCAAGGCTTCTTCAACAGCACCTCCCAAACCCGCGACCTCTACCACCTAGAAGGACAAGGGCAGCAGGCACATGGGAACAACACCACCTGCACATTACCCGCTGGCCCAACCATGGTTAACAAAAGAAATTAATGATAGTATTAGATCCAAAGAGGAGTCATATAAAGTTGCCAGAAAAAGTAGCAAGCCTGAGGATTGGGAGCAGTTTAGAATTCAGCAAAAAAGGACCAAGAGATTGATGAAGAGGGGAAAAATAGAGTATGAGAGTAAACTTGCAAGGAACATAAAAGTGGACTGTAAAAGCTTTTACAAGTATGTAAAAAGAAAAAGATTAGTGAAGACAAATGTAGGTCCCTTACAGTCAGAAACGGGAGAATTTATAATGGGGAACAAGGAAATGGCAGAGCAATTAAACAAATACTTTGGTTCTGTCTTCACGGAAGAGGACACAAATAACTTCCCAGAAATACTAGGGAACCAAGGGACTAGTGAGAAGGAGGAATTAAAGGAAATTAGTATTGATAAAAAAAATAGTGCTGGAGAAATTAATGGGACTGAAAGCCGATAAATCCCCAGGGCCTGATAATCTGCATCCCAGAGTACTAAAAGAGGTAGCCATGGAAATAGTGGATGCATTAGTTGTCATCGTCCAAAATTCTATAGATTATGGAACAGTTCCTGCAGATTGGAGGGTGGCAAATGTAACGCCACTATTTAAAAAAGGAGGGAGAGAAAACAGGGAACTACAGACCAGTTAGCCTAACATCAGTAGTAGGGAAAATGCTAGAGTCCATTATAAAGGATGTGATAACAGGACACTTAGAAAATATCAACGGGATTAGACAAAGTCAACATGGATTTATGAAAGGGAAATCATGTTTGACAAACCGACTGGAGTTTTTTGAGGACGTAACTGGTAGAATAGATAAGGGAGAACCAGTGGATGTGGTTTATTTAGATTTTCAGAAGGCCTTTGATAAAGTCCCACAGAAGAGGTTAGTGTGTAAAATTAAAGCACATGGGATTGGGGGTAATATACTGGCATGGATTGAAAATTGGTTAACAGAAAGTAGGAATAAATGGGTCTTTTTCGGGGTGGCAGGTGGTGACTAGTGGGGTACCGCAGGGATCAGTGCTTGGGCCCCAGCTATTCACAATATATATCAATGATTTGGATGAGGGAACCAAATGTGATACAGAATCGGTTTATACCCCTGAGGGGCAAGAACTCTACTTGCCAAAAAAAACAGCCATGGACAACTAAAGAGGTAAGGGACAGTATAAGACATAAGGAAAGGGCATACAAAAAGGCAAAAAATGGCACAGATCCTGGCGAATGGGAAAGATACAAAGATCAACAAAGGGTCACAAAACAGATAGTAAGAGTTACATTAGGAAAAAGAGGGTGGTCAGGAGCAGTGTTGGCCCCTTAAAAACTGAAAGTGGGGATATTGTCATTGACAATGGGGAAATGGCGGACATGTTGAATAATTACTTTGCGTCAGTATTTACAGCAGAAAAAGAGGATAGCATGCCGGAAATCCCAAGAAAACTAATATTGAATCGGGGACAGGGACTCGATAAAATTAACATAAGTAAAACAACAGTAATGAAGAAAATAATAGCACTAAAGAGTGACAAATCCCCAGGACCAGATGGTTTCCATCCCAGGGTTTTAAAGGAAGTAGGTGAGCACATTGCAGATGCCCTAACTATAATCTTTCAAAGTTCTCTAGATTCAGGAACTGTCCCTCTAGATTGGAAAATTGCACATGTCACTCCGCTTTTTAAGAAAGGAGAGAGAGGGAAACCGGGGAATTATAGACCAGTTAGCCTAACATCTGTTGTGGGGAAAATGCTGGAATCTATAATTAAGGATAGGGTGACTGAACACCTCGAAAATTTTCAGTTAATCAGAGAGAGCCAGCATGGATTTGTGAAAGGTAGGTCGTGCCTGACAAACCTGATTGAATTTTTTGAAGAGGTGACTAAAGTAGTGGACAGGGGAATGTCAATGGATGTTATTTATATGGACTTCCAGAAGGCATTTGATAAAGTCCCACTTAAGAGACTGTTAGCTAAGATAGAAGCCCATGGAATCGAGGGAAAAGTACGGACTTGGTTAGGAAGTTGGCTGAGCAAAAGGCGACAGAGAGTAGGGATAATGGGAAGGTCCTCACATTGGCAGGATGTGACTAGTGGAGTCCCGCAGGGATCTGTCTTGGGGCCTCAATTATTCACAATATTTATTAACGACTTAGATGAAGGCATAGAAAGTCTCATATCTAAGTTTGCCGACGACACAAAGATTGGTGGCATTGTAAGCAGTGTAGATGAAAACATAAAATTACAAAGGGATATTGATAGATTAGGTGAATGGGCAAAACTGTGGCAAATGGAATTCAATGTAGACAAATGTGAGGTCGTCCACTTTGGATCAAAAAAGGATAGAACAGGGTACTTTCTAAATGGTAAAAAGTTAAAAACAGTGGATGTCCAAAGGGACTTAGGGTTTCAGGTACATAGATCATTGAAGTGTCATGAACAGGTGCAGAAAATAATCAATAAGGCTAATGGAATGCTGGCCTTTATATCTCGAGGACTAGAGTACAAGGGGGCAGAAGTTATGCTGCAGCTATACAAAACCCTGGTTAGACCACACCTGGAGTACTGTGAGCAGTTCTGGGCACCGCACCTTCGGAAGGACATATTGGCCTTGGAGGGAGTGCAGCGTAGGTTTACTAGAATGATACCCGGGCTTCAAGGATTAAGTTACGAGGAGAGATTACACAAATTGGGGTTGTATTCTCTCGAGTTTCGAAGGTTAATGGGTGATCTGATTGAAGTTTATAAGATATTAAGGGGAACGGATAGGGTGGATGGAGAGAAACTATTTCCGCTGGTTGGGGATTCTAGGAGTAGGGGGCACAGTCTAAAAATTAGAGCCAGACCTTTCAGGAGCGAGGTTAGAAAACATTTCTACACACAAAGGGTTGTAGAAGTTTGGAACTCTCTTCTGCAAACGGCAATTGATACTAGCTCAATTGCTAAATTTAAATCTGAGATAGATAGCTTTTTGGCAACCAAAGGTATTAAGGGATATGGGCCAAAGGCAGGTATATGGAGTTAGATCACAGATCAGCCATGATCTCATCAAATGGCGGAGCAGGCACGAGGGGCTGAATGGCCTACTCCTGTTCCTGCGTTACTATGTAATATTTCCAAGTTTGCTGACGACACAAATCTAGGTGGGATTGTGAGTTGTGAGGAGGATGCAAAGAGGTTTCAAGGCGATTTAGACAAGTTGAGTGAGTGGGCAAATACATGGCAGATGCAGTAAAAAAAAAATTAGCACAGCTTCCTTTCTTTTATTAAATCTGTCTTTAGCATTCGAATTACTCTCTGGTTCGTGGCCATCGTGTATTGTGGTCCAACTTGCATTTAACGTTTGGAATCCAACATGGCCACCTCGAGTTATCGAGTGACGTCTTTAGGAACACCCTGCGGGGCAGTAATGAGAGGCCTGGTCTGTCTCACATCATTCACTGCTCTCCCCTCTCATTCCTCCTCAGCTTCATCTTCCTCACCCCCCTGCAACCCGTCCCCCCGACCCCCTCCCCGTCCCCCCGACCCCCCTCCCTGTACCCCCGACCCCCCTCCCCGTTCCCCCAGAACCCCCCACCCCCGTCCCCCCACGCACTCCCTGCTGTCCTCCCCTCCCCCCTCACGTTCCCCGTCCTCGTCCCCACCACACCCCACCCGTCCCCCACCCCACCCGTCCCCCCGACCCCCCTCCCCACCACACCCCTCCCCCGACCCCCCTCCCACCCCTCCCCCCGACCCCCCTCCCCCCCCTCCCCCCCACCCGACCCCCCCTCCCCCCCACACTGTCCCAGTCCCCCAACAATACTCCCGCAACCCCTCCCCCACCCCCCACCCCCCCCCCGCACCCTCCCCCACGCCCCACCCCTCCCCCGCACCCTCCCCCACGCCCCACCCCTCCCCCGCACCCTCCCCCGCACCCCTCCACTGTCCACTGTCTGAAGGATAAGAATGAACTAACGGTTACCGTGGCCAGGAGGGGAGCTTCACTCGTTCTCGTGTAACACGGACAGAGTCGGCTGGCCACACAACTCACCAGAGATAATCGTCTGCGGTTCTCCTGGGCCACGAGGTAATGAATATCCACACAGCTGGTTTGCCCAATGCGATGAACCCGATCTTCAGCCTGAATCAGGACCTAAAGTACCAGGAAATAGGAGAAGAGCGAAGTGTCAGCGGGAGTATGAACTGATCGGGGCCCAAACACACCGACTGCTAAAGGCAAAGAACGACCCAGGCAGCTAGGTTATACATACTGAGGGAGCGCCGCACTGTCGGAGGGTCAGTACTGAGGGAGGGTCAGTACTGAGGGAGGGTCAGTACTGAGGGAGGGTCAGTACTGAGGGAGGGTCAGTACTGAGGGAGCGCCGCACTGTCGGAGGGTCAGTACTGAGGGAGGGTCAGTACTGAGGGAGGGTCAGTACTGAGGGAGCGCTGCACTGTCGGAGGGTCAGTACTGAGGGAGGGTCAGTACTGAGGGAGGGTCAGTACTGAGGGAGGGTCAGTACTGAGGGAGGGTCAGTACTGAGGGAGGGTCAGTACTGAGGGAGGGTCAGTACTGAGGGAGCGCTGCACTGTCAGAGGGTCAGTACTGAGGGAGCGCCGCACTGTCGGAGGGTCAGTACTGAGGGAGCGCCGCACTGTCGGAGGGTCAGTACTGAGGGAGCGCCGCACTGTCGGAGGGTCAGTACTGAGGGAGCGCCGCACTGTCGGAGGGTCAGTACTGAGGGAGCGCCGCACTGTCGGAGGGTCAGTACTGAGGGAGCGCTGCACTGTCGGAGGGTCAGTACTGAGAGAGCGCCGCACTGTCGGAGGGTCAGTACTGAGGGAGGGTCAGTACTGAGGGAGGGTCAGTACTGAGGGAGGGTCAGTACTGAGGGAGGGTCAGTACTGAGGGAGGGTCAGTACTGAGGGAGGGTCAGTACTGAGGGAGCGCTGCACTGTCGGAGGGTCAGTACTGAGGGAGGGTCAGTACTGAGGGAGGGTCAGTACTGAGGGAGGGTCAGTACTGAGGGAGCGCCGCACTGTCGGAGGGTCAGTACTGAGGGAGCGCCGCACTGTCGGAGGGTCAGTACTGAGGGAGCGCTGCACTGTCGGAGGGTCAGTACTGAGGGAGGGTCAGTACTGAGGGAGGGTCAGTACTGAGGGAGGGTCAGTACTGTCAGAGGGTCAGTACTGAGGGAGCGCCGCACTGTCGGAGGGTCAGTACTGAGGGAGCGCCGCACTGTCGGAGGGTCAGTACTGAGGGAGCGCTGCACTGTCGGAGGGTCAGTACTGAGGGAGCGCCGCACTGTCGGAGGGTCAGTACTGAGGGAGCGCCGCACTGTCGGAGGGTCAGTACTGAGGGAGCGCCGCACTGTCGGAGGGTCAGTACTGAGAGAGCGCCGCACTGTCGGAGGGTCAGTACTGAGGGAGTGCCGCACTGTCGGAGGGTCAGTACTGAGGGAGCGCCGCACTGTCGGAGGGTCAGTACTGAGGGAGCGCCGCACTGTCGGAGGGTCAGTACTGAGAGAGCGCCGCACTGTCGGAGGGTCAGTGCTGAGGGAGCGCTGCACTGTCGGAGGGTCAGTACTGAGGGAGCGCCGCACTGTCGGAGGGTCAGTACTGAGGGAGTGCCACACTGTCGGAGGGTCAGTACTGAGAGAGCGCCGCACTGTTGGACGCGCCATCTTTCGGATGGGACGTTAAACCGAGGCCCCCTCTGCCCCTCTCAGATGGAGGTTATGTGTACAGAATGGCTGTTACATAACATTTCTCCACCTCAATGTACATCACACGATTAAAGTCACCTTCCCATTAACATCCCTCACTTCGACGTGTAAATCAATAGTAATAAAATACAAATGTAAAAGGAATCCAGTGGGGTAAAAGTTAAACTGGACCAAAGTCTCACTCACACCAGGGTTCCAAAAAAGCTCGGCGATGACAACCAGATCGGCGGAGGAGAGAGTGAGGCCCATGTTGGCGGCAGTGATGGAGAGAACGGCCACAGAGCAGGCGTCTGACCCCTGGAACCTGTCGCACAGAGACTGCCGATCGGCGGAGGGGGTGGAGCCGTCAATACGGATAAAGCCCACTCCCTGAGAAATGGACAAACCCGGTCAAAGGTCAGGGCACAGGGAGACATGGTGGCCCCGAACCCCAGCCCACCGGCCCCTGGCCCCCCCCAACCCACCGCCCCCCGTCCCCCTCCCCCAGCCCACCGCCCCCCGTCCCCCTCCCCCAGCCCACCGCCCACCGCCCCCTCCCCCAGCCCACCGCCCCCTGACCCCCTCCCCCAGCCCACCACCCCCTCCCCCAGCCCACCGCCCCCTGGCCCCCTCCCCGAGCCCACCGCCCCCTGGCCCCCTCCCCGAGCCCACCGCCCCCTGGCCCCCTCCCCGAGCCCACCGCCCCCTGGCCCCCTCCCCGAGCCCACCGCCCCCTGGCCCCCTCCCCGAGCCCACCGCCCCCTGGCCCCCACCCCCAGCCCACCACCCCGTCCCCCTCCCCCAACCCACCGCCCCCTGTCCCCCTCCCCCAGCCCACCGCCCCCTGGCCCCCTCCCCCAGCCCACCGCCCCTGGCCCCCCCCAACCCACCGCCCCCTGGCCCCCTCCCCCAGCCCACCGCCCCCTGGCCCCCTCCCCCAGCCCACCACCCCCCTGGCCCCCTCCCCCCCCCCAAGCCCCGCACCCGATGGTTTTGTGCCCGTGAGCCGATCCCCAGCGAGGCCGAGTCCCTGACCTTACCTTTCCCTCCAGAGCCTCACACAAGGCGTCGAGAACCAGCCGGTGATGCCCAAACACCAGAAACTTCTCCCGGCCACCGTCCAGTAAATCCCTCACGTACTCCCTGTAAAACAGGGACCCTGTAAATTGGAGCGGCCGGTGGGGTGGGGGTGACAGAGGATGGTGGTGATGGGACAGACCGGACAAGACCGGGGGTTGGTGTGACGACAGGACAGACTGGAGGCGGGGGGTGGGGGGTGACGGGACAGACCGGCCCGGGGGGGTGGGGGGTGACGGGACAGACCGGCCCGGGGGGTGGGGGGTGACGGGACAGAGCGGCCCGGGGGGTGGGGGGTGACCATGGGACGGACTCTATTTTACTCACACAATGGGTCGAACTTTAACCTCCGCCGTGCGACTGTAGAAGACCAGCAACGCCTCCTTCTGCTCACGTTTCTGATACAAATAAAGATGAATTTCGATGAAATGTTTACAATCTGAACTTGGAAAAAAAACGGTAAGTATTTGTCAAATGTGATTTGTGTCACTGGAGAGCGATCGGGGAGGGAACCCAGGCCGACTCCCTCCTCCTGCCCCCGGGCCGACTCCCTCCTCCTGCCCCCGGGCCGACTCCCTCCTCCTGCCCCCGGGCCGACTCCCTGCTCCTGCCCCCGGGCCGACTCCCTCCTCCTGCCCCCGGGCCGACTCCCTGCTCCTGCCCCCGGGCCGACTCCCTGCTCCTGCCCCCGGGCCGACTGCCTGCTCCTGCCCCCGGGCCGACTCCCTGCTCCTGCCCCCGGGCCGACTCCCTCCTCCTGCCCCCGGGCCGACTCCCTGCTCCTGCCCCCGGGCCGACTCCCTCCTCCTGCCCCCGGGCCGACTCCCTCCTCCTGCCCCCGGGCCGACTCCCTGCTCCTGCCCCCGGGCCGACTCCCTCCTCCTGCCCCCGGGCCGACTCCCTGCTCCTGCCCCCGGGCCGACTCCCTGCTCCTGCCCCCGGGCCGACTCCCTCCTCCTGCCCCCGGGCCGACTCCCTGCTCCTGCCCCCGGGCCGACTCCCTCCTCCTGCCCCCGGGCCGACTCCCTCCTCCTGCCCCCGGGCCGACTCCCTCCTCCTGCCCCCGGGCCGACTCCCTCCTCCTGCCCCCGGGCCGACTCCCTCCTCCTGCCCCCGGGCCGACTCCCTGCTCCTGCCCCCGGGCTGACTCCCTCCTCCTGCCCCCGGGGCAATGGGCAACTCTTAGGCCCCCAGCTGGGGTCAGCACACTCAGTACAGGCCGGAGTTGGAGCCTGGGCCTTTCCTGCTGTGTGTGCGGCTCAGACCCACTCCAGGCAGGGTACGTATCGCTGGGGATGTGGCATAAGCCAGACACAGTGCTTATCATTGCGTTTCCCCTTCACAAATCCCCTCGGGGCCGGCACTGTCCGGCCGACCTCTCCGGGGCCGACCTCTCCGGGCCGACCTCTCCGGGGCCGACACACTGTGAGTGATATAAGAACATAAGAAATAGGAGCAGGAGTCGGCCATTCGGCCCCTCGATCCTGCCCCACCATTCAATCAGATCATGTCCGATCTTCGACCTCAACCCCATTTTCCCGCCCGATCCCCATATCCCTTGATTCCCCTACAGTCCAAAAATCTATCGATCTCAGTCTTGAATATAGAATCACAGAAAATTTAAGGCACAGGAGGAGGCCATTCGGCCCATCGTGTCCACATCGGCCGAAAATGAGCCCCCCAGCCTAATCCCACTTTCCAGCCCTTGGTCCGTAGCCCTGTGGGTTTCGGCACTTCAGGTGCACATCCAGGTACTTTTTAAATGAGTTGAGGGTTTCTGCCTCTACCGCCCTCTCAGGCAGTGAGTTCCAGACCCCACCACCCTCTGGGTGAAAAAAATGTTCCTCTCTTAAAAAGGGAGAAAGAGATCGATCGAGTAATTATAGGCCAGTTAGTCAAACCTCGGTGGTGGGAAAATTATTGGAATCGATTCTGAGGGACAGCATAAATCGTTATTTAGAAAGGCACGGGTTAATCAAGGACAGTCAGCATGGATTTGTTAAGGGAAGGTTGTGTCTGACTAACTTGGTTGAATTTTTTGAGGCGGTAACAAGGAGGGTCGATGAGGGTAGTGTATTTGATTACTCGACATCTATGCCCCCTGGTCACCTACCTCTCTGCTAAGGGAAATAGGTCCTTTTTATCCACACTATCCAGGCCCCTCATAATTTTATACACCACAATTAAATCACCCCTCAGCCTCCTCTGTTCCAAAGGGAACAACCCCAGCCGATCCAATCTTTCCTCACAGCTAAAATTCTCCAGTCCTTCTTAACCACCTTATCTTATCTACCTGTCCTGCCGCCTTCAGGGATCTGTGGACAAACTACAGAAAGCCGAGAGGAGTATGGAAAGTGCAGGGATGAAATTAAAAAGGAAATTAAGAAAGCAAAGAGAGGGCATGAAAAAATACTGGCAAGCAAAATTAAGGAAAACCCAAAGATGTTTTATAAATACATAAAGAGCAAGAGGATAACTAAGGAAAGAGTAGGGCCTATTAGAGACCAAAAAGGTAACCTGTGTGTGGAGACGGAAGATGTGGGTATGGTTCTTAATGAATACTTTGCGTCCGTCTTCACAAAAGAGAGGGATGATGCAGAGATTGTAGTTAAGGAGGAGGAGTGTGAAATATTGGATGGGATAAACATAGTGAGAGAGGAAGTATTAAGGGGATTAGCATCTTTGAAATTAGACAAATCGCCAGGCCCGGATGAAATGTATCCCAGGCTGTTAAGAGAAGCCAGAGAGGAAATAGCGGAGGCTCTGACCATCATTTTCCAATCCTCACTGGCTACAGGCGGAGGATTGGAGGACTGCTAACGTGATATCAGTGCTTAAAAAGGGAGAAAGAGATTGATCGAGTAATTATAGGCCAGTTAGTCAAACCTCGGTGGTGGGCAAGTTATTGGAATCAATTCTGAGGGTCAGGATAAATAGTTATTTAGAAAAGCACGGGTTAATCAAAGACAGTCAGCATGGATTTGTTAAGGGAAGGTCGTGTCTGACTAAATTGAGTGAATTTTTTGAGGCGGTAACAAGGAGGGTCGATGAGTGTAGTGTATTTGATGTTGTCTACATGGATTTTAGCAAGGCTTTTGACAAGGACCCACATGGCAGATTGCTCAAAAAAGTAAAAGCCCATGGGATCCAAGGGAAAGTGGCAAATTGGATCCAAAATTGGCTCAGTGGCAGGAAGCAAAGGGTAATGGTCGATGGGTGTTTTTGTAACTGAAAGGCTGTTTCCAGTGGGGTTCCGCAGGGCTCAGCACGAGGTCCCTTGCTTTTTGTGATATATCAATGATTTGGACTTGAATGTAGGGGGCACGAGTAAGAAGTTTACAGATGATTGTTTGCAGTTTGCAGACCGCTGCTTTTCTTAATATTTATTAATGACTTGGACTTGGGTGTACAGGGCACAATTTCAAAATTTGCAGATGACACAAAACTTGGAAGGGTAGTGAACAGTGAGGAGGATAGTGATAGACTTCAAGAGGATAGAGACAGGCTGGTGGCACGGGCGGACACGTGGCAGCTCAAATTTAACGCAGAAATTTGGATAAACATAATTTAAAAGGACAAAGTCAGCATGGCTTTACAAAGGGGAAGTCATGTCTGACAAATTTGCTTGAGTTCTTTGAGGACATAACGTACAGGGTGGATAAAGGGGAACCAGTGGACGTAGTGTATTTGGACTTCCAGAAGGCATTCGACAAGGTGCCACATAAAAGATTATTGCTCAAGATAAAGAATCACTGGATGGGGGTAATATTCTGGCATGGGTGGAGGATTGGTTATCTAACAGGAAGCAGAGAGTTGGGATAAATGGTTCATTCTCGGACTGGCAACCAGTAACCAGTGGTGTTCCGCAGGGGTCGGTGCTGGGTCCCCAACTCTTTACAATCTCTATTAACGATTTGGAGGAGGGGACCGAGTGTAACATATCAAAGTTTGCAGATGATACAAAGATGGGAGGGAAAGTAGAGAGTGAGGAGGACATAAAAAACCTACAAGGGGATATAGACAGGCTGGGTGAGTGGGTGGAGATTTGGCAGATGCAATACAATATTGGAAAATGTGAGGTTATGCACTATGGCAGGAAAAATCAGAGAGCAAGTTATTATCTTAATGGCGAGCAACTGGAAAGTACTGCAGTACAAAGGGATCTGGGGGTCCTAGTGCAAGAAAATCAAAAAGTTAGTTTGCAGGTGCAGCAGGTGATCAAGAAGGCCAACGGAATGTTGGCTTTTATTGCTAGGGGGATAGAATATAAAAACAGGGAGGTATTGCTGCAGTTATATAGGGTATTGGTGAGACCGCACCTGGAATACTGCATACAGTTTTGGTGTCCATACTTAAGAAAAGACATACTTGCTCTCGAGGCAGTACAAAGAAGGTTCATAGAATCACAGAAGTTACAACATGGAAACAGGCCCTTCGGCCCAACATGTCCATGTCGCCCAGTTTATACCACTAAGCTAGTCCCAATTGCCAGCACTTGGCCCATATCCCTCTATACCCATCTTACCCATGTAACTGTCCAAATGCTTTTTAAAAGACAAAATTGTACCCGCCTCTACTACTGCCTCTGGCAGCTCGTTCCAGACACTCACCACCCTTTGAGTGAAAAAATTGCCCCTCTGGACCCTTTTGTATCTCTCCCCTCTCACCTTAAATCTATGCCCCCTCATTATAGACTCCCCTACCTTTGGGAAAAGATTTTGACTATCTACCTTATCTATGCCCCTCATTATTTTATAGACTTCTATAAGATCACCCCTAAACCTCCTACTCTCCAGGGAAAAAAGTCCCAGTCTGTCTAACCTCTCCCTATAAGTCAAACCATCAAGTCCCGGTAGCATCCTAGTAAATCTTTTCTGCACTCTCTCCAGTTCAACAACATCCTTTCTATTATAGGGCGACCAGAACTGTACACAGTATTCCAAGTGTGGCCTCACCAATGCCCTGTACAACTTCAACAAGACATCCCAACTCCTGCATTCAATGTTCTGACCAATGAAACCAAGCATGCCGAATGCCTTCTTCACCACCCTATCCACCTGTGACTCCACTTTCAAGGAGCTATGAACCTGTACTCCTAGATCTCTTTGTTCTATAACTCTCCCCAACGCCCTACCATTAACGGAGTAGGTCCTGGCCCGATTCGATCTACCAAAATGCATCACCTCACATTTATCTAAATTAAACTCCATCTGCCATTCATCGGCCCACTGGCCCAATTTATCAAGATCCCGTTGCAATCCTAGATAACCTTCTTCACTGTCCACAATGCCACCAATCTTGGTGTCATCTGCAAACTTACTAACCATGCCTCCTAAATTCTCATCCAAATCATTAATATAAATAACAAATAACAGCAGACCCAGCACCGATACCTGAGGCACACCGCTGGACACAGGCATCCAGTTTGAAAAACAACCCTCTACAACCACCCTCTGTCTTCTGTCGTCAAGCCAATTTTGTATCCAATTGGCTACCTCACCTTGGATCCGCACATAGATGACCTTGTTGATCCTTAAGAGGCCCTACTCTCTCCCTAGTTACCCTTTTGCCCTTTATGTATTTGTAGAAGCTCTTTGGATTCTCCTTTGCCTTATCTGCCAAAGCAATCTCATGTCCCCTTTTTGCCCTCCTGATTTCTCTCTTAACTCTACTCCGGCAATCTCTATACTCATCAAGGGATCCACTTGATCCCAGCTGCCTATGCATGTCATATGCCTCCTTCTTCTTTTTGACTAGGGCCTCAATCTCCCGAGTCATCCAAGGTTCCCTACTTCTACCAGCCTTGCCCTTCACTCGGTTAATCCCGGGGATGAGGGGGTGGACATATGAGGAGAGGTTGAGTAGATTGGGACTCTACTCATTGGAGTTCAGAAGAATGAGGGGCGATCTTACTGAAACATATAAGATTGTGAAGGGGCTTGATCGGGTGGATGCGGTAAGGATGTTCCCAAGGATGGGTGAAACTAGAACTAGGGGGCATAATCTTAGAATAAGGGGCTGCTCTTTCAAAACTGAGATGAGGAGAAACTTCTTCACTCAGAGGGTGGTAGGTCTGTGGAATTTGCTGCCCCAGGAAGCTGTGGAAACTACATCATTAAATAAATTTAAAACAGAAATAGACAGTTTCCTAGAAGTAAAGGGAATTAGGGGTTACGGGGAGCAGGCAGGAAATTGGACATGAATTTAGATTTGAGGTTAGGATCAGATCAGCCATGATCTTATTGAATGGCGGAGCAGGCTCGAGGGGCCGATTGGCCTACTCCTGCTCCTATTTCTTATGTTCTTATGTAAAAATATGAAGCGATACATTTCGGTAGGAAGAACGAGGACAGGTAATATAAACTAGTGGGCACAACTCTAAAAGGGATGCAGGAACAAAGAAATCTTTTTTTTAATATTCGTTCATGGGATGTGGGCGTCACTGGCAAGGCTGGCATTTATTGGGGGTAAATGTGCACAAATCGTTGAAGGTGGCAGGGCAGGTTGAGAAAGCAGTTAAAAAAGCATACGGGATCCTGGGCTTTATAAATAGAGGCATAGAGTACAAAAGCAAGGAAGTCATGATGAACCTTTATAAAACACTGGTTCGGTCACAACTGGAGTATTGTGTCCAGTTCTGGGCACCGCACTTCAGGAAAGATGTGAAGGCCTTTGAGAGGGTGCAGAAGAGATTTACTAGAATGATTCCAGGGATGAGGGACTTTAGTTACGTGGATAGACTGGAGAAGCTGGGGTTGTTCTCCTTGGAACAGAGACAGTTGTGAGGAGATTTGATCGAGTTATTCAAAATCATGAAGGGTCTAGACAGAGTAGATAGAGAGAAACTGTTCCCATTGGTGGAAGGGTGAAGAACCAGAGGTGACATGAGGAAAAACTTTTTTACACAGCGAGTGGTGAGGATCTGGAATGCACTGCCCGAGGGGGTGGTGGAGGCAGATTCAATCATGGCCTTCAAAAGGGAACTGGATAAGTACTTGAAAGGAAAAAATGTGCAGGGCTATGGGGAAAGGGCGGGGGAGTGGGACTCGCTGGATTGCTCTTGCATAGAGCCAGCATGGACTTGATGGGCCGAATGGCCTTGTTCCGTGCTATAACCTTTCTATGATTCTATGTCCCCTACACTTAAGTCCAAATCATTAATATAATACCACAAAATGCAAGGGGACCTAGTCCTGAGCCCTGCGGAACCCCACTGGAAACAGCCTTCCAGTTACAAAAACACCCGTCAACCATTACCCTTTGCTTCCTGCCACTGAGCCAATTTTGCATCCCACTCAATGGTTGAGCACACACAGCCCTCTGGGTAGAGAATTCCAAAGATTCACAACCGTCTGAGAGAAGAGAGTCCTCGACTCAGTCCCAAATATCCAACCCCTTATCCTGAGACTATGCCCCCTAGTTCTAGACTCTCCAGCCATTAGGACCCTGTCAATCTTGTTTGTTTCAATGAAATCACCTCTCATTCCTCTGAACTCCAGAGAGTATCGGCCCATTCTACTCAATCTCTCCTCATAGGACAACCCTCTCATCCCAGGAATCAATCTAGTGAACCTTCATTGCACCGCCTCTAAGGCAAGTATATCCTTCCTTAGATAAGGAGATCAAAACTGTACACAGTACTCCAGGTGAGGTCTCACCAAAGCCCTAGAGAGTATTAAGACTTCCATACTCTTGTACCCCTTGCAATAAAGGCCAACATGCCATTTGCTTTCCTAATTGCTTGCTGTACCTGCATGCTAACTTTGTGTGTTTCTTGTACTAGGATACCCAAGTCTTTCTGAACATCAATATTTAATAGTTTCTCACCATTTAAAAATATTCTGCTTTTCTATTCTTCCTACCAAAGTGAATAACCTCACATTTCCCCACATTATACTCCATCTGCCACCTTCTCACCCACTCACTTCCTATATCCCTTTGCAGACTCTTTGTGTCCTCCTCACAGCTTACTTTCCCACCTAGTTTTGTATAATCAGCAAACTTGGATCCATTACACTCGGTCCCTTCATCTAAGTCATCAATATAGATTGTAAATAGCTGACTGCCTGGGACCGCACAGAGTGTCTGATTTACTGGGACCGCACAGAGTGTCTGATTTACTGGGACCGCACAGAGTGTGTCTGGGCTAGGATCCAAGACCAACCTGCGCTTCTGTTACGAATGATGCACAATTACAGGGGAAGAGTCTTGATCTTTGAAGCCCTAAATGAAGGCTGCCTTTTGTGCTGGTTTTCGGGGGTGTGAAAGACTATTGGAAAAGCAGGGAGTTCTCGCAGTGACCTGAGCTCAGTCAGGTCAGAACAACACTCATTTGTCTCATTGCTGCTTGTGGGATCCTGCTGTGCATCAGATCACCGACCCCACAGTCCTCGCACTTTGAAGGAATTCATTGTCGTGTGGAGTACTGAGAGGCTGTCGTAAAGCACATTCTTTCTCTCCACCTTCCCAGAGAGGAGGTTTCACTCGTGACCAGTGAACTAAAGACCCACCGTTTTATGGCCTTTCACCATCTCCTGAGCAGCTGCCTCCAATGCTGCTCGGGCCCTCGAACTGATGCCCTCGGGTTCGACCACCACCACCTTACGCCGCTTGGCAGGAAGTTGCGACAGAACATCAGATTTTAGCCGTCGGATCATTAGCGATTCCAGGAGCAGGACCTGCAACTCCAGCAGGTTACATGATCCCGAATAGTCCCATCCCCAGGGGAGCTGTCAATCACAGGAGGTAGAGCAAGAACATGAGCCAAGGTCGGGGTGGGGGGGTGCAGAAAGAGCCCAGGGGACGACGGACCGAGGGGACGGAGCCCGGGGAGGGGGGGGGGGGGGGGGAGAAACGGAGCCCGGGGGGGGGGGAGGGGGGGGAGAAACGGAGCCCGGGGGGGAGAGAAACGGAGCCCGGGGGGGAGGGGGGGAGAAGCGGAGCCCGGGGGGGGAGGGGGGGGGAGGAGAAACGGAGCCGGGGGGGGGGGGGAACGGAGCCCGGGGGGGGGGGGGGGGGGGAGAAACGGAGCTCGGGGGGGGGGGGGGGGGAGAAACGGAGCCCGTGGGGGGGGGGAGGAACGGAGCCCGGGGGGGGGGGGGGGGGGGGGGGGGAGGGGGAGAAACGGAGCCCGGGGGGGGGGGGGGAGAAACGGAGCCCGGGGGGGGGGGGGGGGGAGAAACGGAGCCCGGGGGGGGGGGGGGGGGAGAAACGGAGCCCGGGGGGGGGGGGGGGGGGGGGAGAAACGGAGCCCGGGGGGGGGGGGGGAGAAACGGAGCCCGGGGGGGGGAGGGGGGGAGAAACGGAGCCCGGGGGGGGGGAGAGAAACGGAGCCCGGGGGGGGGGGGGGGGGGGGGGGGGGGAAGAGAAACGGAGCCCGGGGGGGGGGGGGGAGAAACGGAGCTCGGGGGGGGGGGGGGGGGGAGAAACGGAGCCCGTGGGGGGGGGGATGAACGGAGCCCGGGGGGGGGGGGGGGGGGGGGGGAGGGGAGAAACGGAGCCCGGGGGGGGGGGGGGGGGAGAAACGGAGCCCGGGGGGGGAGGGAGAAACGGAGCCCGGGGGGGGAGGGGGGGGAGAAACGGAGCCCGGGGGGGGAGGGGGGGGAATGGAGGGGACAGAGCCCGGGGGAGGGGAGGGGGGGAATGGAGGGGACAGAGCCCGGGGGAGGGGAGGGGGGGAATGGAGGGGACAGAGCCCGGGGGAGGGGAGGGGGGGAATGGAGGGGACAGAGCCCGGGGGAGGGGAGGGGGGGAATGGAGGGGACAGAGCCCGGGGAGGGGAGGGGGGGAATGGTGGCGACAGAGCCCGGGGGAGGGGAGGGGGGGAATGGAGGGGACAGAGCCCGGGGGAGGGGAGGGGGGGAATGGAGGGGACAGAGCCCGGGGGAGGGGAGGGGGGGAATGGAGGGGACAGAGCCCGGGGGAGGGGAGGGGGGGAATGGAGGGGACAGAGCCCGGGGGAGGGGAGGGGGGGAATGGAGGGGACAGAGCCCGGGGGAGGGGAGGGGGGGAATGGAGGGGACAGAGCCCGGGGGAGGGGAGGGGGGGAATGGAGGGGACAGAGCCCGGGGGAGGGGAGGGGGGGAATGGAGGGGACAGAGCCAGGGGGAGGGGAGGGGGGAATGGAGGGGACAGAGCCAGGGGGAGGGGAGGGGGGGAATGGAGGGGGACAGAGCCAGTGGGAGGGGAGGGGGGGAATGGAGGGGACAGAGCCAGGGGGAGGGGAGGGGGAGAATGGAGGGGACAGAGCCAGGGGGAGGGGAGGGGAGGGGAATGGAGGGGACAGAGCCAGGGGGAGGGGAGGGGAGGGGAATGGAGGGGACAGAGCCAGGGGGAGGGGAGGGGAGGGGAATGGAGGGGACAGAGCCAGGGGGAGGGGAGGGGGAATGGAGGAACCAGAGCCCGGGGGGAGGAACAGAGCGACAGGGGGAGGGGGGAGGGGGGGACAGGGCCTGGGGGAGGAGAGGAGGAGAGGGGGAGACGAGGGAGAGGAGGGAGGAGAGAGGGGCGCGTTGTCATGATGTATGGGTGGGGTGAGCAAGACGGGCTCCATGTAATGGGTGAGGGTGGTCCCCAGGGGTGTGTGTCAGATCAGTTTAATTGACCAGTGGTGAATCTTGATGCAACGGTTTAATAAAACACTAAACTCACCCGTTTCCCGTCACAGTAACGCATTCCAAAATCATGGAAGTTGGGGAAGAGCTTGGGCTGAACGGCAGCGATCTGGCTGTAAAGCTCGGCTGGTCTCGACATTGCTGGGGTCCCCGACAGAAGGATCACCCTCTTTGCAGCCTGGGGGAAGATCAGGAACAGGAAGTAGTCCCACTTTATTGGCCGTCTCGCACCTCCTGTCCCAGAGCGCAGTGATGGTGATAATCAATCGGAGACAATCCGCTGACCATCACTGACACTGATCCAACAGCTGGAGATGTGTGATGCCCACATGGCACCATCATTTCATTTAAAAGCAAAATATTATTTGAATGGAGAAATACTACAGAATTCTGTGGTACAGAGGGATCTGGGTGTCCTCGTACATGAAACACAAAAAGTCAACATACAGGTGCAGCAACTAATCCGGAAGGAAAACGGAATATTGGCCTTTATTTCTAGGGGGATGGAGTATAAAAGCAGGGAAGTCATGCTACAACTGTACAGGGTGCTGGTGAGACCACACCTGGAGTACTGCGGACAGTTCTGGTGCCCTTATTTAAGGAAGGACATACTTGCATTGGAGGCAGTTCAGAGAAGGTTCACTAGGTTGATTCCGGGTATGGAAGGGTTGTCTTATGAGGAAAGATTGAACAGGTTGGGTCTATACTCATTGGAGTTTCGAAGAATGAGAGGAGATCTTATTGAAACATACAAGATTCTGAGGGGGGCTCGACAGGGTAGATGCTGAGAGGATGTTACCCCTCATAGGGGAATCTAAAACTAGGGGTCGCCCGTTTAAGACGGAAATGAGGAGAAATTTCTTCTCTCAGAGGGTCGTGAATTCTTTGCCCCAAAAAGCTGTGGAGGCTGAGTCACTGAACACATTCAAGGCTGAGTTAGACAAATTTTTGATCAGCGAGGGAGTCAAAGGATATGGGGAACAGGTGGGAAAGTGGAGTTGAGGTAAAAATCAGATCAGCCATGATCTCATTGAATAACGGAGCAGACTCGAAGGGCCGAATGGCCTACCCCTGCTCCTATCTCTTATGGTCCTATGGTTCGGGTACAGTCCAGGCACATTCCCATGAGGGGGAAAGGTGGGGCAATTAAAGCTACTGCTCCCTGGATGACAAAAGAGGTAGAGAGTAAGATGAAGCAGAAAAAGGGGGCGTATGACAGATGTCAGGTTGATAACACAAGTGAGAACCAGGCTGAATATAGAAAGTGCAGAGGGGAAGTGAAAAAGGAAAGAGGGGCAAAGAGAGAGTATGAGAATAGACTGGTGGCCAACATAAAAGGGAATCCAAAGTCTTCTACAGGCATGTAAACAGTAAACGGGTAGTAAGAGGAGGGGTGGGGCCAATTAGGGACCAAAAAGGAGATCTGCTCATGGAGGCAGAGGGCCTGGCCGAGGTACTAAATGAGTACTTTGCATCTGTCTTTACCAAGGAAGAAAATGCTGCCAGAGTCTCAGTAAAAGAGCTGATTGAGATACTGTTTGGGTTAAAAATTGATAAAGAAGAGGTACTAGAAAGGCTGGCTGTACTTAAAGTAGATAAGTCACCTGGTCCGGATGGGATGCATCCTAGGTTGCTGAGGGAAGTAAGGGTGGAAATTGCGGAGGTACTGGCCATAATCTTCCAAACATCCATAGATACGGGGGTGGTGTCAGAGGACTGGAGAATTGCAAATATTACACCCTTGTTCAAAAAAGGGTGCAAGGATAAACCCAGCAACTACAGGCCAGTCAGTTTAACTTCAGTGGTGGGGAAACTTTTAGAAACGATAATCCGGGACAGAATTAACAGTCACTTGGACAAGTGTGGATTGATAAGGAAAGTCAGCACGGATTTGTTAAAGGCAAATCATGTTTAAACAACTTGATTCAGTTTTTTGATGAGGTAACAGAGAGGGTCGATGTGGGCAATGCAGTTGATGTTGTGAATATGGACTTTCAATATAATAGGCTTGTCAGCAAAACTGAAGCCCATGCAATAAAGGGGGCAGTGGCAGCATGGATACAGAATTGTCTAAGGGACAGGAAACAGAGAGTAGTGGTGAACGGTTGTTTTTCGGACTGGAGGGAGGTGTACAGTGGTGTTCCCCAGGGTCGGTGCTGGGACCACTGCTTTTCCTGATATATATTAATGACTTGGACTTGGGTGTTCAAGGCACAATTTCAAAATTTGAAGATGACACAAAACTTGGAAGTGTAGTGAACAGTGAGGAGGATAGTGATAGACTTCAAGAGGATATAGACAGGCTGGTGGAATGGGCGGACACGTGGCAGATGAAATTTAACGCAGAAAAATGCGAAGTGATACATTTCGGTAGGAAGAACAAGGAGAGGCAATATAAACTAGAGGTACAGGAACAGAGAGATCTGGGGGTTTATGTGCACAAATCTTTGAAGATGGCAGGGCAGGTTGAGAAAGCGGTTAAAAAAGCATACGGGATCCTGGGCTTTATAAATAGAGGCATAGAGTACAAAAGTATGGAAGTCATGTTGAACCTTGGGAATGAGACTAATGGCTTACAAAGAGCTGGCAAGGGTTCGATGGGTTGAATGGCCTCCTTCTGTGGTGTAACGATTCTATGAACACTGGTTCGGCCACAACTGGAGTATTGTGTCCAATTCTGGGCACCGCACTTTAGGAAAGATGTGAAGGCCTCAGAGAGGGTGCAGAAGAGATTTACTAGAATGATTCCAGGGATGAGGGACTTCAGTTACGTGGATAGACTGGAGAAGCTGGGGTTGTTCTCCTTAGAGCGGAGAAGGTTGAGAGGAGATTTGATCGAGGTGTTCAAAATCATGAAGGGTTTAGATAAAGTAAATAAAGAGAAACTGTTCCCATTGGTGGAAGGGTCAAGGAACCAGAGGACACAGATTTAAGGTGATTGGCAAAAGAACCAAAGGTGACATGAGGAAAAACTTTTTTACACAGCGAGTGGTTATGATATGGAATGCATTGCCCGAGGGGGTGGTGGAGGCAGATTCAATCATGGCCTTCAAAAGGGAACTGGATAAGTACTTGAAAGGAAAAAATTTGCAGGGCTACAGGGAAAGGGCTGGGGAGTGGGACTAGCTGGATTGCTCTTAAAAAGAGCCTGCATGGGCTCGATGGGCCGAATGGCCTCCTTCTGTCCTGTAACCGTTCTATGATTCTATACCTTGAGAAGGGGACTGGCGGCCTTGCATCGAACAGTTTTCATGTTCTTCAGAAAATGAGATTCATCCTAAAACATGAGAGAGAAAAACTGAGTTAGAAATTGAAATGGCAGATCCCCAGTGTGAAGCAGAAAGGGAAAGAGCCAGCAGGGTCTGAGAGGCATCTCAGAGAGGCATCGCTGTGGGTAGTTTAACACTCAGTTTAAAATCGCGGATTGCAAAATTCAGGTTTTACCGAAAGAGCGTTGAGGAATATCAACTCAGCCAACCGAACATCTGGACCCTCGTAGACCTTCCACATGTCCCCACTCATATCTCCATCTTTTCCAGTTCAAATTATAGTCCATGAAATAAAACAATCAGCAGGTCAATGGGTACAGTCCCACCAACTTAATCCTCATTCCCAGGTCCCTTATGAGGGAGCTGGTGGGAACACCTTGAGAAGATTACAGTTCTGATCAAAGCATGAATGCTGTTTCACACTGTAACACAACCAATGGTGACTGACTGGGAGGATACAGACACATCTGGAGCACAGCTGGACCCCTCCCCAACAGACGCCAGTCTCTTTCCATCACTTGGAGGAAGCACTGAGGGTAGCAAGGGCACAGAATGTACTCTGGGTGGCGGACTTCAATGTCCATCACCAAGAGTGGCTCGGTAGCACCACTACTGACCGAGCTGGCCGAATCCTGAAGGACATAACTGCCAGACTGGGCCTGCAGCAGGTGGTGAGCGAACCAACACAAGGGGAAAACTTACTTGACCTCGTCCTCACCAATCTACCTGCTGCAAATGCATCTGTTCAAGACAGTACTGGTAGGAGTGACCACCGCACAGTCCTCGTGGAGATGAAGTCCCGTCTTCGCACTGAGGACACCATCCAACGTGTTGTGTGGCACTATCACCGTGCTAAATGGGATAGATTCAGAACAGATCTAGCAGCTCAAAACTGGGCATCCATGAGGCGCTGTGGGCCATCAGCAGCAGCAGAATTGTATTCCAGCACAATCTGTAACCTCATGGCCTGGCATATTCCTCACTCTACCATTACCAACAAGCCAGGGGATCAACCCTGGTTCAATGAGGAGTGTAGAAGAGCATGCCAGGAGCAGCACCAGGCGTACCTAAAAATGAGATGCCAACCTGGTGAAGCTACAACACAGGACTACGTGCATGCTAAACAGCGGAAGCAACATGCTACAGACAGAGCTAAGCGATTCCAAACCAACGGATCAGATCAAAGCTCTGCAGTCCTGCCATATCCAGTCGTGAATGGTGGTGGACAATTAAACAACTACAGGAGAAGGAGGCTCTGTAAACATCCCCATCCTCAATAATGGCGGAGTCCAGCACGTGAGTGCAAAAGACAAGGCTGAAGCATTTGCAACCATCTTCAGCCAGAAGTGCCGAGTGGATGATCCATCTCAGCCTCCTCCCGATATCCCCACCATCACAGAAGCCAGTCTTCAGCCAATTCGATTCACTCACGTGATATCAAGAAACGGCTGAGTGCACTGGATACAGCAAAGGCTATGGGCCCCGACAACATACCGGCTGTCGTGCTGAAGACTTGTGCTCCAGAACTAGTTGCGCCTCCAGCCAAGCTGTTCCAGTACAGCTACAACACTGGCATCCACCCGACAATGTGGAAAATTGCCCAGGTATGTCCTGTCCACAAAAAGCAGGACAAATCCAATCCGGCCAATTACCGCCCCATCAGTCTACTCTCAATCATCAGCAAAGTGATGGAAGGTGTCGTCGACAGTGCTATCAAGCGGCACTTACTCACCAATAACCTGCTCACCGATGCTCAGTTTGGGTTCCGCCAGGACCACTCGGCTCCAGACCTCATTACAGCCTTGGTCCAAACATGGACAAAAGAGCTGAATTCCAGAGGTGAGGTGAGAGTGACTGCCCTTGACATCAAGGCAGCATTTGACCGAGTGTGGCACCAAGGAGCCCTAGTAAAATTGAAGTCAATGGGAATCAGTGGAAAACTCTCCAGTGGCTGGAGTCATACCTAGAACAAAGGAAGATGGTAGTGGTTGTTGGAGGCCAATCATCTCAGCCCCAGGGCATTGCTGCAGGAGTTCCTCAGGGCAGTGTCCTAGGCCCAACCATCTTCAGCTGCTTCATCAATGACCTTCCCTCCATCATAAGATCAGAAATGGGGATGTTCACTGATGATTGCACAGTGTTCAGTTCCATTCGCAACCCCTCAAATAATGAAGCAGTCTATGCCCGCATGCAGCAAGATCTGGACAACATCCAGGCTTGGGCTGATAAGTGGCAAGTAACATTCGCGCCAGACAAGTGCCAGGCAATGACCATCTCCAATAGAGAGAGGTCTAACCACCTCCCCATGACATTCAACGGCATTACCATCGCCGAATCCCCCACCATCAACATCCTGGGGGGTCACCATTGACCAGAAACTTAACTGGACCAGACATATAATTACAGTGGCTACAGGAGCAGGTCAGAGGCTGGGTATTCTGTGGCGAGTGACTCACCTCCTGACTCCCCAAAGCCTTTCCACCATCTGCAAGGCACAAGTCAGGAGTGTGATGGAATATTCTCACTTGCCTGGATGAGTGCAGCTCAACAACACTCAAGAAGCTCGACATCGTCCAAGACAAAGCAGCCCGCTTGATTGGCACCCCACCACCACCCTAAACATTCACTCCCTTCACCACCGGCGCACAGTGGCTGCAGTGTGTACCATCCACAGGATGCACTGCAGCAACTCGCCAAGGCTTCTTCGACAGCTTGTCAGATCAGCCATGATCTTATTGAATGGCGGAGCAGGTTCGAGGGCCGATTGGCCTACTCCTGCTCCTATTTCTTATGTTCTTATGTTCTCCCAAACCGTGACCTCTACCATCTAGAAGGACAAGAGCAGCAGGCACATGGGAACAACACCACCTGCACGTTCCCCTCCAAGTCAAAACACCATCCCGACTTGGAAATATATCGCCGTTCCTTCATCGTCGCTGGGTCAAAATCCTGGAACTCCCTTCCTAACAGCACTGTGGGAGAACCGTCACCACACGGACTGCAGCGGTTCAAGAAGGCGGCTCACCACCACCTTCTCAAGGGCAATTAGGGATGGGCAATAAATGCCGGCCTCGCCAGCGACGCCCACATCTCATGAACGAATTAAAAAAATATTACAGTTGACCTTCTCTGTTTTCAGCTTAATTTTTAGATTTACCTTAAATTACTGGGAATTAGCCAGGAGCTTTTTCAAAAAAATTCGTTCACAGGATGTGGGCGTTGCTGGCAAGGCCGCATTTATTGCCCATCCCATGTTGTAGGTGGGGAAGGAAAGAGCATCACAGAGAGGGGAGCCCGGCCCACTCACACGCCTACCCACACATCCACTCCCGCCTCCACCCCAACCCTTCACCCCCACTTCCCCCCCCGGCCCATCCCCACACCAACCTCCCAACCCCCCACTCCCCCCCCCGGCCCACCCCCACACCAACCTCCCAACCCCCACTCCCCCGGCCCACCCCCACACCAACCTCCCAACCCCCACTCCCCCCCCGGCCCATCCCCACTCCAACCTCCCAACCCCCACTCCCCCTCGGCCCATCCCCACTCCAACCCCCCAACCCCCACTCCAACCCCCCAACCCACCCCCACTCCAAACCCCCAACCCCACCCCACCACGACACCAACCCCCACTCCACCCCGACACCAACCCCCACTTCCCCCCCCCCCGCCCACCCCCGCTCCAAACACCCACTTCCCCCCCCACCCAGCCCACCCCCACTCCAACCCCCAACCCCAACCCTCACTCCAACCCCCAACCCTCACTCCAACCAT
The DNA here is from genome assembly GCF_035084215.1 of Heptranchias perlo. Lineage (NCBI taxonomy): Eukaryota > Metazoa > Chordata > Chondrichthyes > Hexanchiformes > Hexanchidae > Heptranchias > Heptranchias perlo. Next base: position 1,620 of record NW_027139807.1, on the reverse strand, counting down.
GCACGCCTAGATAGTTAGCATTGACCAACACTTAAACCAATGCTCTGTTCGATAGTTAGCTCTGACCAACACTTAAACCAATGCTCTGTTCGATAGTTAGCTCTGACCAACACTTAAACCAGTACTCTGTTCGATAGTTATATCTCTGCCAGTGTTGGTCAGAGCTAAGATCATATTATCCGTCTTAGCTTGCAAAGTAGTTACATCAACTGGAATATTGTGTCCAGTTCTGGGCACCGCACTTTAGGAAAGATGTGAAGGCCTTAGAGAGGGTGCAGGAGAGATTTACTGGGGATGAGGGACTTCAGTTATGTAGATAGGCTGGAGAAGCCGGGAGAAGGTAGGGGGAGGGTTTAAACTAATTTGACAGGGGGATGGGCACCAGGATGTAGCAAAGGAAAGGAGAAACAAGGGGCAGAAAGGATTGGGAGAGACAAATCGCACTAGAGTAAGAAATAGTACGCTATTAGGTGGGATCAGACTACGAGAGATTGAGATAGATTGAGAAAGTCTAAGATAAATTGCATATGTGTTATTGCACGAAGCACGGTAAACAAGCTGCAGGCTCAATGTGATGTTGTGGCAATAACGGAGTCCTGGCTCAAAAAAGGGCAGGTTTGGGATCTAAATATGCCTGGATACAGGGTGTTCAGGAAAGATAGGGAGGGAAAGAAAGGAGAGGGGGCGGCAGTATTCAGAAGAATATTACAGTGCTGGAGAGAGAGGGTGTCCTGGAGGGGTCAAGGACAGAATCTATGGGTTCAAGTTAAGAAACAATAGAGGTGCCATTACACTACTGGGCGTATTCTATAGGCCACCAACTAGTGGGAAGGATATAGAGGAGTAAATTTGCAGGGAAATTACAGAGAGGTGCAAAAGCCGTAGAGTGGTGATAACTGGGGACTTCAACTGTCCTAATATAGACTGGGATAACAATAATAATAATAATAATAATAAGGGGCACAGAGAGGGAGAACATAAGAACATAAGAAATAGGAGCAGGAGTAGGCCAATCGGCCCCTCGAGCCTGCTCCGCCATTCAATAAGATCATGGCTGATCTGATCCTAACCTCAAATCTAAATTCATGTCCAATTTCCTGCCCGCTCCCCGTAACCCCTAATTCCCTTTACTTCTAGGAAACTGTCGATTTCTGTTTTAAATTTATTTAATGATGTAGCTTCCACAGCTTCCTGGGGCAGCAAATTCCACAGACCGACTACCCTCTGAGTGAAGAAGTTTCTCCTCATCTCAGTTTTGAAAGAGCAGCCCCTTATTCTAAGATTATGCCCCCTAGTTCTAGTTTCACCCATCCTTGGGAACATCCTTACCGCATCCACCCGATCAAGCCCCTTCACAATCTTATATGTTTCAATAAGATCGCCTCTCATTCTTCTGAACTCCAATGAGTAGAGTCCCAATCTACTCAACCTCTCCGCATATGTCCACCCCCTCATCCCCGGGATTAACCAAGTGAACCTTCTTTGTACTGCCTCGAGAGCAAGTATGTTTAGGTTAGATTTGAGTTTAGGATCAGATCAGCCATGATCTTATTGAATGGCGGAATTCCTGAACTCAGTTCTGGGGAATGAGGTGGCCAAGTGGACTAAGTGTCAGTGGGA
>NW_027139806.1:0-92852 GCF_035084215.1 Heptranchias perlo | reverse complement strand
TTATCCCCTCCTTCCTTAGTCCTCGGTCACCCTCTCCATTCACCTCCCCCACATGCCCGTCCTCGTCCCACCTTATCCCCTCCTTCCTTAGTCCCCGTCACCCTCTCCATTCACCTCCCCCACATGCCCGTCCTCGTCCCACCTTATCTCCTCCTTCCTTAGTCCCCGTCACCCTCTCCATTCACCTCCCCCACGTGCCCGTCCTCGTCCCACCTTATCCCCTCCTTCCTTAGTCCCCGTGACCCTCTCCATTCACCTCCCCCACATGCCCGTCCTCGTCCCACCTTATCCCCTCCTTCCTTAGTCCCCGTCACCCTCTCCATTCACCTCCCCCACGTGCCCGTCCTCGTCCCACCTTATCCCCTCCTTCCTTAGTCCCCGTCACCCTCTCCATTCACCTCCCCCACATGCCCGTCCTCGTCCCACCTTATCCCCTCCTTCCTTAGTCCCGGTGACCCTCTCCATTCACCTCCCCCACATGCCCGTCCTCGTCCCACCTTATCCCCTCCTTCCTTAGTCCCCGTGACCCTCTCCATTCACCTCCCCCACATGCCCGTCCTCATCCCACCTTATCCCCTCCTTCCTTAGTCCCGGTGACCCTCTCCATTCACCTCCCCCATGTGCCCGTCCTCGTCCCACCTTATCCCCTCCTTCCTTAGTCCCGGTGACCCTCTCCATTCACCTCCCCCACGTGCCCGTCCTCGTCCCACCTTATCCCCTCCTTCCTTAGTCCCCGTCACCCTCTCCATTCACCTCCCCCACGTGCCCGTCCTCGTCCCACCTTATCCTCTCCTTCCTTAGTCCCCGTCACCCTCTCCATTCACCTCCCCCACATGCCCGTCCTCGTCCCACCTTATCCCCTCCTTCCTTAGTCCCCGTGACCCTCTGCATTCACCTCCCCCACGTGCCCGTCCTCGTCCCACCTTATCCCCTCCTTCCTTAGTCCCGGTGACCCTCTCCATTCACCTCCCCCACATGCCCGTCCTCGTCCCACCTTATCCTCTCCTTCCTTAGTCCCCGTGACCCTCTCCATTCACCTCCCCCACATGCCCGTCCTCGTCCCACCTTATCCTCTCCTTCCTTAGTCCCCGTCACCCTCTCCATTCACCTCCCCCACATGCCCGTCCTCGTCCCACCTTATCCCCTCCTTCCTTAGTCCCCGTCACCCTCTCCATTCACCTCCCCCACGTGCCCGTCCTCGTCCCACCTTATCTCCTCCTTCCTTAGTCCCCGTCACCCTCTCCATTCACCTCCCCCACATGCCCGTCCTCGTCCCACCTTATCCCCTCCTTCCTTAGTCCCCGTCACCCTCTCCATTCACCTCCCCCACATGCCCGTCCTCGTCCCACCTTATCCCCTCCTTCCTTAGTCCCCGTCACCCTCTCCATTCACCTCCCCCACATGCCCGTCCTCGTCCCACCTTATCTCCTCCTTCCTTAGTCCCCGTCACCCTCTCCATTCACCTCCCCCACATGCCCGTCCTCGTCCCACCTTATCCCCTCCTTCCTTAGTCCCTGTGACCCTCTCCATTCACCTCCCCCACATGCCCGTCCTCGTCCCACCTTATCCCCTCCTTCCTTAGTCCCCGTCACCCTCTCCATTCACCTCCCCCACGTGCCCGTCCTCGTCCCACCTTATCCCCTCCTTCCTTAGTCCCCGTGACCCTCTCCATTCACCTCCCCCACATGCCCGTCCTCGTCCCACCTTATCCCCTCCTTCCTTAGTCCCCGTGACCCTCTCCATTCACCTCCCCCACATGCCCGTCCTCGTCCCACCTTATCCCCTCCTTCCTTAGTCCCCGTGACCCTCTCCATTCACCTCCCCCACGTGCCCGTCCTCGTCCCACCTTATCCCCTCCTTCGTTAGTCCCCGTCACCCTCTCCATTCACCTCCCCCAAATGCCCGTCCTCGTCCCACCTTATCCCCTCCTTCGTTAGTCCCCGTCACCCTCTCCATTCACCTCCCCCACATGCCCGTCCTCGTCCCACCTTATCCCCTCCTTCCTTAGTCCCCGTGACCCTCTCCATTCAACTCCCCCACATGCCCGTCCTCGTCCCACCTTATCCCCTCCTTCCTTAGTCCCCGTCACCCTCTCCATTCACCTCCCCCACATGCCCGTCCTCGTCCCACCTTATCCCCTCCTTCGTTAGTCCCCGTCACCCTCTCCATTCACCTCCCCCACATGCCCGTCCTCGTCCCACCTTATCCCCTCCTTCCTTAGTCCCCGTGACCCTCTCCATTCACCTCCCCCACATGCCCGTCCTCGTCCCACCTTATCCCCTCCTTCCTTAGTCCCCGTGACCCTCTCCATTCACCTCCCCCACATGCCCGTCCTCGTCCCACCTTATCCCCTCCTTCCTTAGTCCCCGTCACCCTCTCCATTCACCTCCCCCACATGCCCGTCCTCGTCCCACCTTATCCCCTCCTTCCTTAGTCCCCGTCACCCTCTCCATTCACCTCCCCCACATGCCCGTCCTCGTCCCACCTTATCCCCTCCTTCCTTAGTCCCCGTGACCCTCTCCATTCACCTCCCCCACATGCCCGTCCTCGTCCCACCTTATCCCCTCCTTCCTTAGTCCCCGTCACCCTCTCCATTCACCTCCCCCACGTGCCCGTCCTCGTCCCACCTTATCCCCTCCTTGTTTAGTCCCCTTCACCCTCTCCATTCACCTCCCCCACATGCCCGTCCTCGTCCCACCTTATCCCCTCCTTCCTTAGTCCCCGTCACCCTCTCCATTCACCTCCCCCACATGCCCGTCCTCGTCCCACCTTATCCTCTCCTTCCTTAGTCCCCGTCACCCTCTCCATTCACCTCCCCCACATGCCCGTCCTCGTCCCACCTTATCCCCTCCTTCCTTAGTCCCCGTCACCCTCTCCATTCACCTCCCCCACGTGCCCGTCCTCGTCCCACCTTATCCCCTCCTTCCTTCGTCCCCGTGACCCTCTCCATTCACCTCCCCCACGTGCCCGTCCTCGTCCCACCTTATCCCCTCCTTCCTTAGTCCCGGTGACCCTCTCCATTCACCTCCCCCACATGCCCGTCCTCGTCCCACCTTATCCCCTCCTTCGTTAGTCCCCGTGACCCTCTCCATTCACCTCCCCCACATGCCCGTCCTCGTCCCACCTTATCCCCTCCTTCCTTAGTCCCCGTCACCCTCTCCATTCACCTCCCCCACATGCCCGTCCTCGTCCCACCTTATCCCCTCCTTCGTTAGTCCCCGTCACCCTCTCCATTCACCTCCCCCACATGCCCGTCCTCGTCCCACCTTATCCCCTCCTTCCTTAGTCCCCGTGACCCTCTCCATTCACCTCCCCCACATGCCCGTCCTCGTCCCACCTTATCCCCTCCTTCCTTAGTCCCCGTCACCCTCTCCATTCACCTCCCCCACGTGCCCGTCCTCGTCCCACCTTATCCCCTCCTTCCTTAGTCCCCGTGACCCTCTCCATTCACCTCCCCCACGTGCCCGTCCTCGTCCCACCTTATCCCCTCCTTCCTTCGTCCCCGTCACCCTCTCCATTCACCTCCCCCACATGCCCGTCCTCGTCCCACCTTATCCCCTCCTTCCTTAGTCCCCGTGACCCTCTCCATTCACCTCCCCCACATGCCCGTCCTCGTCCCACCTTATCCCCTCCTTCCTTAGTCCCCGTCACCCTCTCCATTCACCTCCCCCACATGCCCGTCCTCGTCCCACCTTATCCCCTCCTTCCTTAGTCCCCGTCACCCTCTCCATTCACCTCCCCCACGTGTCCGTCCTCGTCCCACCTTATCCCCTCCTTCCTTAGTCCCGGTGACCCTCTCCATTCACCTCCCCCACATGCCCGTCCTCGTCCCACCTTATCCCCTCCTTCCTTAGTCCCCGTCACCCTCTCCATTCACCTCCCCCACATGCCCGTCCTCGTCCCACCTTATCCCCTCCTTCCTTAGTCCCCGTCACCCTCTCCATTCAACTCCCCCACATGCCCGTCCTCGTCCCACCTTATCCCCTCCTTCCTTAGTCCCCGTGACCCTCTCCATTCACCTCCCCCACATGCCCGTCCTCGTCCCACCTTATCCCCTCCTTCCTTAGTCCCCGTCACCCTCTCCATTCACCTCCCCCACATGCCCGTCCTCGTCCCACCTTATCTCCTCCTTCCTTAGTCCCCGTCACCCTCTCCATTCACCTCCCCCACGTGCCCGTCCTCGTCCCACCTTATCCCCTCCTTCCTTAGTCCCCGTGACCCTCTCCAATCACCTCCCCCACATGCCCGTCCTCGTCCCACCTTATCCCCTCCTTCCTTAGTCCCCGTCACCCTCTCCATTCACCTCCCCCACATGCCCGTCCTCGTCCCACCTTATCCCCTCCTTCCTTAGTCCCCGTCACCCTCTCCATTCACCTCCCCCACATGCCCGTCCTCGTCCCACCTTATCCCCTCCTTCCTTAGTCCCGGTGACCCTCTCCATTCACCTCCCCCACATGCCCGTCCTCGTCCCACCTTATCCCCTCCTTCCTTAGTCCCCGTCACCCTCTCCATTCACCTCCCCCACATGCCCGTCCTCGTCCCACCTTATCCCCTCCTTCCTTAGTCCCCGTCACCCTCTCCATTCACCTCCCCCACGTGCCCGTCCTCGTCCCACCTTATCCCCTCCTTCCTTAGTCCCCGTGACCCTCTCCATTCACCTCCCCCACATGCCCGTCCTCGTCCCACCTTATCCCCTCCTTCCTTAGTCCCCGTGACCCTCTCCATTCACCTCCCCCACATGCCCGTCCTCGTCCCACCTTATCCCCTCCTTCCTTAGTCCCCGTGACCCTCTCCATTCACCTCCCCCACATGCCCGTCCTCGTCCCACCTTATCCCCTCCTTCCTGAGTCCCCGTCACCCTCTCCATTCACCTCCCCCACATGCCCGTCCTCGTCCCACCTTATCCCCTCCTTCCTTAGTCCCCGTGACCCTCTCCATTCACCTCCCCCACGTGCCCGTCCTCGTCCCACCTTATCCCCTCCTTCCTTAGTCCCCGTGACCCTCTCCATTCACCTCCCCCACGTGCCCGTCCTCGTCCCACCTTATCCCCTCCTTCCTTAGTCCCCGTCACCCTCTCCATTCACCTCCCCCACGTGCCCGTCCTCGTCCCACCTTATCCCCTCCTTCCTTAGTCCCCGTGACCCTCTCCATTCACCTCCCCCACGTGCCCGTCCTCGTCCCACCTTATCCCCTCCTTCGTTCGTCCCCGTCACCCTCTCCATTCACCTCCCCCACATGCCCGTCCTCGTCCCACCTTATCCCCTCCTTCGTTAGTCCCCGTCACCCTCTCCATTCACCTCCCCCACATGCCCGTCCTCGTCCCACCTTATCCCCTCCTTCCTTAGTCCCCGTCACCCTCTCCATTCACCTCCCCCACATGCCCGTCCTCGTCCCACCTTATCTCCTCCTTCCTTAGTCCCCGTGACCCTCTCCATTCACCTCCCCCACATGCCCGTCCTCGTCCCACCTTATCCCCTCCTTCCTTAGTCCCCGTCACCCTCTCCATTCACCTCCCCCACGTGCCCGTCCTCGTCCCACCTTATCCCCTCCTTCCTTAGTCCCCGTCACCCTCTCCATTCACCTCCCCCACGTGCCCGTCCTCGTCCCACCTTATCCCCTCCTTCCTTAGTCCCCGTCACCCTCTCCATTCACCTCCCCCACGTGCCCGTCCTCGTCCCACCTTATCCCCTCCTTCCTTAGTCCCCGTGACCCTCTCCATTCACCTCCCCCACGTGCCCGTCCTCGTCCCACCTTATCCCCTCCTTCCTTAGTCCCCGTCACCCTCTCCATTCACCTCCCCCACATGCCCGTCCTCGTCCCACCTTATCCCCTCCTTCCTTAGTCCCCGTCACCCTCTCCATTCACCTCCCCCACATGCCCGTCCTCGTCCCACCTTATCCCCTCCTTTCTTAGTCCCCGTCACCCTCTCCATTCACCTCCCCCACATGCCCGTCCTCGTCCCACCTTATCCCCTCCTTCCTTAGTCCCCGTCACCCTCTCCATTCACCTCCCCCACATGCCCGTCCTCGTCCCACCTTATCCCCTCCTTCCTTAGTCCCGGTGACCCTCTCCATTCACCTCCCCCACATGCCCGTCCTCGTCCCACCTTATCCCCTCCTTCCTTAGTCCCCGTCACCCTCTCCATTCACCTCCCCCACATGCCCGTCCTCGTCCCACCTTATCCCCTCCTTCGTTAGTCCCGGTGACCCTCTCCATTCACCTCCCCCACATGCCCGTCCTCGTCCCACCTTATCCCCTCCTTCCTTAGTCCCCGTGACCCTCTCCATTCACCTCCCCCACATGCCCGTCCTCGTCCCACCTTATCCTCTCCTTCCTTAGTCCCCGTCACCCTCTCCATTCACCTCCCCCACATGCCCGTCCTCGTCCCACCTTATCCCCTCCTTCCTTAGTCCCCGTCACCCTCTCCATTCACCTCCCCCACATGCCCGTCCTCGTCCCACCTTATCCCCTCCTTCCTTAGTCCCCGTCACCCTCTCCATTCACCTCCCCCACATGCCCGTCCTCGTCCCACCTTATCCCCTCCTTCCTTAGTCCCCGTCACCCTCTCCATTCACCTCCCCCACATGCCCGTCCTCGTCCCACCTTATCCCCTCCTTCCTTAGTCCCCGTCACCCTCTCCATTCACCTCCCCCACATGCCCGTCCTCGTCCCACCTTATCCCCTCCTTCCTTAGTCCCCGTCACCCTCTCCATTCACCTCCCCCACATGCCCGTCCTCGTCCCACCTTATCCCCTCCTTCCTTAGTCCCCGTGACCCTCTCCATTCACCTCCCCCACATGCCCGTCCTCGTCCCACCTTATCCCCTCCTTCCTTAGTCCCCGTCACCCTCTCCATTCACCTCCCCCACATGCCCGTCCTCGTCCCACCTTATCCCCTCCTTCCTTAGTCCCCGTGACCCTCTCCATTCACCTCCCCCACATGCCCGTCCTCGTCCCACCTTATCCCCTCCTTCCTTAGTCCCCGTGACCCTCTCCATTCACCTCCCCCACGTGCCCGTCCTCGTCCCACCTTATCCCCTCCTTCCTTAGTCCCCGTCACCCTCTCCATTCACCTCCCCCACGTGCCCGTCCTCGTCCCACCTTATCCCCTCCTTCCTTAGTCCCCGTCACCCTCTCCATTCACCTCCCCCACATGCCCGTCCTCGTCCCACCTTATCTCCTCCTTCCTTAGTCCCCGTCACCCTCTCCATTCACCTCCCCCACATGCCCGTCCTCGTCCCACCTTATCCCCTCCTTCCTTAGTCCCCGGTGACCCTCTCCATTCACCTCCCCCACATGCCCGTCCTCGTCCCACCTTATCCCCTCCTTCCTTAGTCCCCGTGACCCTCTCCATTCACCTCCCCCACATGCCCGTCCTCGTCCCACCTTATCCCCTCCTTCCTTAGTCCCCGTCACCCTCTCCATTCACCTCCCCCACATGCCCGTCCTCGTCCCACCTTATCCCCTCCTTCCTTAGTCCCCGTGACCCTCTCCATTCACCTCCCCCACATGCCCGTCCTCGTCCCACCTTATCCCCTCCTTCCTTAGTCCCCGTCACCCTCTCCATTCACCTCCCCCACATGCCCGTCCTCGTCCCACCTTATCCCCTCCTTCCTTAGTCCCGGTGACCCTCTCCATTCACCTCCCCCACATGCCCGTCCTCGTCCCACCTTATCCCCTCCTTCCTTAGTCCCCGTGACCCTCTCCATTCACCTCCCCCACATGCCCGTCCTCGTCCCACCTTATCCCCTCCTTCCTTAGTCCCCGTCACCCTCTCCATTCACCTCCCCCACATGCCCGTCCTCGTCCCACCTTATCCCCTCCTTCCTTAGTCCCCGTGACCCTCTCCATTCACCTCCCCCACATGCCCGTCCTCGTCCCACCTTATCCCCTCCTTCCTTTGTCCCCGTCACCCTCTCCATTCACCTCCCCCACATGCCCGTCCTCGTCCCACCTTATCCCCTCCTTCCTTAGTCCCCGTCACCCTCTCCATTCACCTCCCCCACGTGCCCGTCCTCGTCCCACCTTATCCCCTCCTTCCTTAGTCCCCGTGACCCTCTCCATTCACCTCCCCCACATGCCCGTCCTCGTCCCACCTTATCCCCTCCTTCCTTAGTCCCGGTGACCCTCTCCATTCACCTCCCCCACGTGCCCGTCCTCGTCCCACCTTATCCCCTCCTTCGTTAGTCCCCGTCACCCTCTCCATTCACCTCCCCCACATGCCCGTCCTCGTCCCACCTTATCTCCTCCTTCCTTAGTCCCGGTGACCCTCTCCATTCACCTCCCCCACATGCCCGTCCTCGTCCCACCTTATCCCCTCCTTCCTTAGTCCCCGTCACCCTCTCCATTCACCTCCCCCACGTGCCCGTCCTCGTCCCACCTTATCCCCTCCTTCCTTAGTCCCCGTCACCCTCTCCATTCACCTCCCCCACATGCCCGTCCTCGTCCCACCTTATCTCCTCCTTCCTTAGTCCCCGTCACCCTCTCCATTCACCTCCCCCACATGCCCGTCCTCGTCCCACCTTATCCCCTCCTTCCTTAGTCCCTGTGACCCTCTCCATTCACCTCCCCCACATGCCCGTCCTCGTCCCACCTTATCCCCTCCTTCCTTAGTCCCCGTCACCCTCTCCATTCACCTCCCCCACGTGCCCGTCCTCGTCCCACCTTATCCCCTCCTTCCTTAGTCCCCGTGACCCTCTCCATTCACCTCCCCCACATGCCCGTCCTCGTCCCACCTTATCCCCTCCTTCCTTAGTCCCCGTGACCCTCTCCATTCACCTCCCCCACATGCCCGTCCTCGTCCCACCTTATCCCCTCCTTCCTTAGTCCCCGTGACCCTCTCCATTCACCTCCCCCACGTGCCCGTCCTCGTCCCACCTTATCCCCTCCTTCGTTAGTCCCCGTCACCCTCTCCATTCACCTCCCCCACATGCCCGTCCTCGTCCCACCTTATCCCCTCCTTCGTTAGTCCCCGTCACCCTCTCCATTCACCTCCCCCACATGCCCGTCCTCGTCCCACCTTATCCCCTCCTTCCTTAGTCCCCGTGACCCTCTCCATTCAACTCCCCCACATGCCCGTCCTCGTCCCACCTTATCCCCTCCTTCCTTAGTCCCCGTCACCCTCTCCATTCACCTCCCCCACATGCCCGTCCTCGTCCCACCTTATCCCCTCCTTCGTTAGTCCCCGTCACCCTCTCCATTCACCTCCCCCACATGCCCGTCCTCGTCCCACCTTATCCCCTCCTTCCTTAGTCCCCGTGACCCTCTCCATTCACCTCCCCCACATGCCCGTCCTCGTCCCACCTTATCCCCTCCTTCCTTAGTCCCCGTGACCCTCTCCATTCACCTCCCCCACATGCCCGTCCTCGTCCCACCTTATCCCCTCCTTCCTTAGTCCCCGTCACCCTCTCCATTCACCTCCCCCACATGCCCGTCCTCGTCCCACCTTATCCCCTCCTTCCTTAGTCCCCGTCACCCTCTCCATTCACCTCCCCCACATGCCCGTCCTCGTCCCACCTTATCCCCTCCTTCCTTAGTCCCCGTGACCCTCTCCATTCACCTCCCCCACATGCCCGTCCTCGTCCCACCTTATCCCCTCCTTCCTTAGTCCCCGTCACCCTCTCCATTCACCTCCCCCACGTGCCCGTCCTCGTCCCACCTTATCCCCTCCTTCCTTAGTCCCCGTCACCCTCTCCATTCACCTCCCCCACATGCCCGTCCTCGTCCCACCTTATCCCCTCCTTCCTTAGTCCCCGTCACCCTCTCCATTCACCTCCCCCACATGCCCGTCCTCGTCCCACCTTATCCTCTCCTTCCTTAGTCCCCGTCACCCTCTCCATTCACCTCCCCCACATGCCCGTCCTCGTCCCACCTTATCCCCTCCTTCCTTAGTCCCCGTCACCCTCTCCATTCACCTCCCCCACGTGCCCGTCCTCGTCCCACCTTATCCCCTCCTTCCTTCGTCCCCGTGACCCTCTCCATTCACCTCCCCCACGTGCCCGTCCTCGTCCCACCTTATCCCCTCCTTCCTTAGTCCCGGTGACCCTCTCCATTCACCTCCCCCACATGCCCGTCCTCGTCCCACCTTATCCCCTCCTTCGTTAGTCCCCGTGACCCTCTCCATTCACCTCCCCCACATGCCCGTCCTCGTCCCACCTTATCCCCTCCTTCCTTAGTCCCCGTCACCCTCTCCATTCACCTCCCCCACATGCCCGTCCTCGTCCCACCTTATCCCCTCCTTCGTTAGTCCCCGTCACCCTCTCCATTCACCTCCCCCACATGCCCGTCCTCGTCCCACCTTATCCCCTCCTTCCTTAGTCCCCGTGACCCTCTCCATTCACCTCCCCCACATGCCCGTCCTCGTCCCACCTTATCCCCTCCTTCCTTAGTCCCCGTCACCCTCTCCATTCACCTCCCCCACGTGCCCGTCCTCGTCCCACCTTATCCCCTCCTTCCTTAGTCCCCGTGACCCTCTCCATTCACCTCCCCCACGTGCCCGTCCTCGTCCCACCTTATCCCCTCCTTCCTTCGTCCCCGTCACCCTCTCCATTCACCTCCCCCACATGCCCGTCCTCGTCCCACCTTATCCCCTCCTTCCTTAGTCCCCGTGACCCTCTCCATTCACCTCCCCCACATGCCCGTCCTCGTCCCACCTTATCCCCTCCTTCCTTAGTCCCCGTCACCCTCTCCATTCACCTCCCCCACATGCCCGTCCTCGTCCCACCTTATCCCCTCCTTCCTTAGTCCCCGTCACCCTCTCCATTCACCTCCCCCACGTGTCCGTCCTCGTCCCACCTTATCCCCTCCTTCCTTAGTCCCGGTGACCCTCTCCATTCACCTCCCCCACATGCCCGTCCTCGTCCCACCTTATCCCCTCCTTCCTTAGTCCCCGTCACCCTCTCCATTCACCTCCCCCACATGCCCGTCCTCGTCCCACCTTATCCCCTCCTTCCTTAGTCCCCGTCACCCTCTCCATTCACCTCCCCCACATGCCCGTCCTCGTCCCACCTTATCCCCTCCTTCCTTAGTCCCCGTGACCCTCTCCATTCACCTCCCCCACATGCCCGTCCTCGTCCCACCTTATCCCCTCCTTCCTTAGTCCCCGTCACCCTCTCCATTCACCTCCCCCACATGCCCGTCCTCGTCCCACCTTATCTCCTCCTTCCTTAGTCCCCGTCACCCTCTCCATTCACCTCCCCCACGTGCCCGTCCTCGTCCCACCTTATCCCCTCCTTCCTTAGTCCCCGTGACCCTCTCCAATCACCTCCCCCACATGCCCGTCCTCGTCCCACCTTATCCCCTCCTTCCTTAGTCCCCGTCACCCTCTCCATTCACCTCCCCCACATGCCCGTCCTCGTCCCACCTTATCCCCTCCTTCCTTAGTCCCCGTCACCCTCTCCATTCACCTCCCCCACATGCCCGTCCTCGTCCCACCTTATCCCCTCCTTCCTTAGTCCCGGTGACCCTCTCCATTCACCTCCCCCACATGCCCGTCCTCGTCCCACCTTATCCCCTCCTTCCTTAGTCCCCGTCACCCTCTCCATTCACCTCCCCCACATGCCCGTCCTCGTCCCACCTTATCCCCTCCTTCCTTAGTCCCCGTCACCCTCTCCATTCACCTCCCCCACGTGCCCGTCCTCGTCCCACCTTATCCCCTCCTTCCTTAGTCCCCGTGACCCTCTCCATTCACCTCCCCCACATGCCCGTCCTCGTCCCACCTTATCCCCTCCTTCCTTAGTCCCCGTGACCCTCTCCATTCACCTCCCCCACATGCCCGTCCTCGTCCCACCTTATCCCCTCCTTCCTTAGTCCCCGTGACCCTCTCCATTCACCTCCCCCACATGCCCGTCCTCGTCCCACCTTATCCCCTCCTTCCTGAGTCCCCGTCACCCTCTCCATTCACCTCCCCCACATGCCCGTCCTCGTCCCACCTTATCCCCTCCTTCCTTAGTCCCCGTGACCCTCTCCATTCACCTCCCCCACGTGCCCGTCCTCGTCCCACCTTATCCCCTCCTTCCTTAGTCCCCGTGACCCTCTCCATTCACCTCCCCCACGTGCCCGTCCTCGTCCCACCTTATCCCCTCCTTCCTTAGTCCCCGTCACCCTCTCCATTCACCTCCCCCACGTGCCCGTCCTCGTCCCACCTTATCCCCTCCTTCCTTAGTCCCCGTGACCCTCTCCATTCACCTCCCCCACGTGCCCGTCCTCGTCCCACCTTATCCCCTCCTTCGTTAGTCCCCGTCACCCTCTCCATTCACCTCCCCCACATGCCCGTCCTCGTCCCACCTTATCCCCTCCTTCGTTAGTCCCCGTCACCCTCTCCATTCACCTCCCCCACATGCCCGTCCTCGTCCCACCTTATCCCCTCCTTCCTTAGTCCCCGTCACCCTCTCCATTCACCTCCCCCACGTGCCCGTCCTCGTCCCACCTTATCCCCTCCTTCCTTAGTCCCCGTCACCCTCTCCATTCACCTCCCCCACGTGCCCGTCCTCGTCCCACCTTATCCCCTCCTTCCTTAGTCCCCGTCACCCTCTCCATTCACCTCCCCCACGTGCCCGTCCTCGTCCCACCTTATCCCCTCCTTCCTTAGTCCCCGTGACCCTCTCCATTCACCTCCCCCACGTGCCCGTCCTCGTCCCACCTTATCCCCTCCTTCCTTAGTCCCCGTCACCCTCTCCATTCACCTCCCCCACATGCCCGTCCTCGTCCCACCTTATCCCCTCCTTCCTTATGCCCCGTCACCCTCTCCATTCACCTCCCCCACATGCCCGTCCTCGTCCCACCTTATCCCCTCCTTTCTTAGTCCCCGTCACCCTCTCCATTCACCTCCCCCACATGCCCGTCCTCGTCCCACCTTATCCCCTCCTTCCTTAGTCCCCGTCACCCTCTCCATTCACCTCCCCCACATGCCCGTCCTCGTCCCACCTTATCCCCTCCTTCCTTAGTCCCGGTGACCCTCTCCATTCACCTCCCCCACATGCCCGTCCTCGTCCCACCTTATCCCCTCCTTCCTTAGTCCCCGTCACCCTCTCCATTCACCTCCCCCACATGCCCGTCCTCGTCCCACCTTATCCCCTCCTTCGTTAGTCCCGGTGACCCTCTCCATTCACCTCCCCCACATGCCCGTCCTCGTCCCACCTTATCCCCTCCTTCCTTAGTCCCCGTGACCCTCTCCATTCACCTCCCCCACATGCCCGTCCTCGTCCCACCTTATCCTCTCCTTCCTTAGTCCCCGTCACCCTCTCCATTCACCTCCCCCACATGCCCGTCCTCGTCCCACCTTATCCCCTCCTTCCTTAGTCCCCGTCACCCTCTCCATTCACCTCCCCCACATGCCCGTCCTCGTCCCACCTTATCCCCTCCTTCCTTAGTCCCCGTCACCCTCTCCATTCACCTCCCCCACATGCCCGTCCTCGTCCCACCTTATCCCCTCCTTCCTTAGTCCCCGTCACCCTCTCCATTCACCTCCCCCACATGCCCGTCCTCGTCCCACCTTATCCCCTCCTTCCTTAGTCCCCGTCACCCTCTCCATTCACCTCCCCCACATGCCCGTCCTCGTCCCACCTTATCCCCTCCTTCCTTAGTCCCCGTCACCCTCTCCATTCACCTCCCCCACATGCCCGTCCTCGTCCCACCTTATCCCCTCCTTCCTTAGTCCCCGTGACCCTCTCCATTCACCTCCCCCACATGCCCGTCCTCGTCCCACCTTATCCCCTCCTTCCTTAGTCCCCGTCACCCTCTCCATTCACCTCCCCCACATGCCCGTCCTCGTCCCACCTTATCCCCTCCTTCCTTAGTCCCCGTGACCCTCTCCATTCACCTCCCCCACATGCCCGTCCTCGTCCCACCTTATCCCCTCCTTCCTTAGTCCCCGTGACCCTCTCCATTCACCTCCCCCACGTGCCCGTCCTCGTCCCACCTTATCCCCTCCTTCCTTAGTCCCCGTCACCCTCTCCATTCACCTCCCCCACGTGCCCGTCCTCGTCCCACCTTATCCCCTCCTTCCTTAGTCCCCGTCACCCTCTCCATTCACCTCCCCCACATGCCCGTCCTCGTCCCACCTTATCTCCTCCTTCCTTAGTCCCCGTCACCCTCTCCATTCACCTCCCCCACATGCCCGTCCTCGTCCCACCTTATCCCCTCCTTCCTTAGTCCCCGTGACCCTCTCCATTCACCTCCCCCACATGCCCGTCCTCGTCCCACCTTATCCCCTCCTTCCTTAGTCCCCGTCACCCTCTCCATTCACCTCCCCCACATGCCCGTCCTCGTCCCACCTTATCCCCTCCTTCCTTAGTCCCCGTGACCCTCTCCATTCACCTCCCCCACATGCCCGTCCTCGTCCCACCTTATCCCCTCCTTCCTTAGTCCCCGTCACCCTCTCCATTCACCTCCCCCACATGCCCGTCCTCGTCCCACCTTATCCCCTCCTTCCTTAGTCCCGGTGACCCTCTCCATTCACCTCCCCCACATGCCCGTCCTCGTCCCACCTTATCCCCTCCTTCCTTAGTCCCCGTGACCCTCTCCATTCACCTCCCCCACATGCCCGTCCTCGTCCCACCTTATCCCCTCCTTCCTTAGTCCCCGTCACCCTCTCCATTCACCTCCCCCACATGCCCGTCCTCGTCCCACCTTATCCCCTCCTTCCTTAGTCCCCGTGACCCTCTCCATTCACCTCCCCCACATGCCCGTCCTCGTCCCACCTTATCCCCTCCTTCCTTAGTCCCCGTCACCCTCTCCATTCACCTCCCCCACATGCCCGTCCTCGTCCCACCTTATCCCCTCCTTCCTTAGTCCCCGTCACCCTCTCCATTCACCTCCCCCACGTGCCCGTCCTCGTCCCACCTTATCCCCTCCTTCCTTAGTCCCCGTGACCCTCTCCATTCACCTCCCCCACATGCCCGTCCTCGTCCCACCTTATCCCCTCCTTCCTTAGTCCCGGTGACCCTCTCCATTCACCTCCCCCACGTGCCCGTCCTCGTCCCACCTTATCCCCTCCTTCCTTAGTCCCGGTGACCCTCTCCATTCACCTCCCCCACGTGCCCGTCCTCGTCCCACCTTATCCCCTCCTTCGTTAGTCCCCGTCACCCTCTCCATTCACCTCCCCCACATGCCCGTCCTCGTCCCACCTTATCTCCTCCTTCCTTAGTCCCGGTGACCCTCTCCATTCACCTCCCCCACATGCCCGTCCTCGTCCCACCTTATCCCCTCCTTCCTTAGTCCCCGTCACCCTCTCCATTCACCTCCCCCACGTGCCCGTCCTCGTCCCACCTTATCCCCTCCTTCCTTAGTCCCGGTGACCCTCTCCATTCACCTCCCCCACGTGCCCGTCCTCGTCCCACCTTATCCCCTCCTTCGTTAGTCCCCGTCACCCTCTCCATTCACCTCCCCCACATGCCCGTCCTCGTCCCACCTTATCCCCTCCTTCCTTAGTCCCGGTGACCCTCTCCATTCACCTCCCCCACATGCCCGTCCTCGTCCCACCTTATCTCCTCCTTCCTTAGTCCCCGTCACCCTCTCCATTCACCTCCCCCACATGCCCGTCCTCGTCCCACCTTATCCCCTCCTTCCTTAGTCCCCGTGACCCTCTCCATTCACCTCCCCCACATGCCCGTCCTCGTCCCACCTTATCCCCTCCTTCCTTAGTCCCCGTGACCCTCTCCATTCACCTCCCCCACATGCCCGTCCTCGTCCCACCTTATCCCCTCCTTCCTTAGTCCCGGTGACCCTCTCCATTCACCTCCCCCACATGCCCGTCCTCGTCCCACCTTATCCCCTCCTTCCTTAGTCCCGGTGACCCTCTCCATTCACCTCCCCCACATGCCCGTCCTCGTCCCACCTTATCTCCTCATTCCTTAGTCCCCGTCACCCTCTCCATTCACCTCCCCCACGTGCCCGTCCTCGTCCCACCTTATCCCCTCCTTCCTTAGTCCCGGTGACCCTCTCCATTCACCTCCCCCACATGCCCGTCCTCGTCCCACCTTATCCCCTCCTTCCTTAGTCCCCGTGACCCTCTCCATTCACCTCCCCCACATGCCCGTCCTCGTCCCACCTTATCCCCTCCTTCCTTAGTCCCCGTCACCCTCTCCATTCACCTCCCCCACATGCCCGTCCTCGTCCCACCTTATCCCCTCCTTCCTTAGTCCCGGTGACCCTCTCCATTCACCTCCCCCACATGCCCGTCCTCGTCCCACCTTATCCCCTCCTTCCTTAGTCCCCGTCACCCTCTCCATTCACCTCCCCCACATGCCCGTCCTCGTCCCACCTTATCCCCTCCTTCCTTAGTCCCGGTGACCCTCTCCATTCACCTCCCCCACATGCCCGTCCTCGTCCCACCTTATCCCCTCCTTCCTTAGTCCCGGTGACCCTCTCCATTCACCTCCCCCACATGCCCGTCCTCGTCCCACCTTATCCCCTCCTTCCTTAGTCCCCGTCACCCTCTCCATTCACCTCCCCCACATGCCCGTCCTCGTCCCACCTTATCCCCTCCTTCCTTAGTCCCCGTCACCCTCTCCATTCACCTCCCCCACATGCCCGTCCTCGTCCCACCTTATCCCCTCCTTCCTTAGTCCCCGTGACCCTCTCCATTCACCTCCCCCACATGCCCGTCCTCGTCCCACCTTATCCCCTCCTTCCTTAGTCCCCGTGACCCTCTCCATTCACCTCCCCCACATGCCCGTCCTCGTCCCACCTTATCCCCTCCTTCCTTAGTCCCGGTGACCCTCTCCATTCACCTCCCCCACATGCCCGTCCTCGTCCCACCTTATCCCCTCCTTCCTTAGTCCCGGTGACCCTCTCCATTCACCTCCCCCACATGCCCGTCCTCGTCCCACCTTATCCCCTCCTTCCTTAGTCCCGGTGACCCTCTCCATTCACCTCCCCCACGTGCCCGTCCTCGTCCCACCTTATCCCCTCCTTCCTTAGTCCCCGTCACCCTCTCCATTCACCTCCCCCACATGCCCGTCCTCGTCCCACCTTATCCCCTCCTTCGTTAGTCCATTTAGCTCTCTATCAGTCAGTATCCCTCTCTCATGACTCCCACACCTTGGAGACAGACAGAGAAGGGGAACGGGGACCGGAGAGTGGACAGAGAAGGGGAACGGGGACTGGAGAGGGGACAGAGAAGGGGAACGGGGACTGGGGAGGGGACAGAGAAGGGGAACGGGGACTGGGGAGGGGACAGAGAAGGGGAATGGGGGGCAGAGAAGGGGAACGGGGACTGGAGAGGGGACAGAGAAGGGGAACGGGGACTGGAGAGGGGGCAGAGAAGGGGAACGGGGACCGGAGAGGGGGCAGAGAAGGGGAACGGGGACTGGAGAGGGGACAGAGAAGGGGAACGGGGACTGGGGAGGGGACAGAGAAGGGGAACGGGGACTGGGGAGGGGACAGAGAAGGGGAACGGGGACCGGAGAGGGGACAGAGAAGGGGAACGGGGACCGGAGAGGGGACAGAGAAGGGGAACGGGGACTGGAGAGGGGACAGAGAAGGGGAATGGGGGGCAGAGAAGGGGAACGGGGACCGGAGAGGGGACAGAGAAGGGGAACGGGGACTGGAGAGGGGACAGAGAAGGGGAACGGGGACTGGAGAGGGGACAGAGAAGGGGAATGGGGACTGGAGAGGGGACAGAGAAGGGGAACGGGGACTGGAGAGGGGACAGAGAAGGGGAATGGGGGGCAGAGAAGGGGAACGGGGACTGGAGAGGGGACAGAGAAGGGGAACGGGGACTGGAGAGGGGACAGAGAAGGGGAACGGGGACTGGAGAGGGGACAGAGAAGGGGAACGGGGACTGGAGAGGGGACAGAGAAGGGGAACGGGGACCGGAGAGGGGACAGAGAAGGGGAACGGGGACTGGAGAGGGGACAGAGAAGGGGAACGGGGACTGGGGAGGGGACAGAGAAGGGGAACGGGGACTGGAGAGGGGACAGAGAAGGGGAACGGGGACTGGAGAGGGGGCAGAGAAGGGGAACGGGGACTGGAGAGGGGACAGAGAAGGGGAACGGAGAGGGGACAGACAAGGGGAACGGGGACTGGAGAGGGGACAGAGAAGGGGAACGGGGACTGGAGAGGGGACAGAGAAGGGGAACGGGGACTGGAGAGGGGACAGAGAAGGGGAACGGGGACTGGAGAGGGGACAGAGAAGGGGAATGGGGACTGGAGAGGGGACAGAGAAGGGGAACGGGGACTGGAGAGGGGACAGAGAAGGGGAATGGGGGGCAGAGAAGGGGAACGGGGACTGGAGAGGGGACAGAGAAGGGGAACGGGGACTGGAGAGGGGACAGAGAAGGGGAACGGGGACTGGAGAGGGGACAGAGAAGGGGAACGGGGACTGGAGAGGGGACAGAGAAGGGGAACGGGGACCGGAGAGGGGACAGAGAAGGGGAACGGGGACTGGAGAGGGGACAGAGAAGGGGAACGGGGACTGGGGAGGGGACAGAGAAGGGGAATGGGGACTGGAGAGGGGACAGAGAAGGGGAACGGGGACTGGAGAGGGGGCAGAGAAGGGGAACGGGGACTGGAGAGGGGGCAGAGAAGGGGAACGGGGACTGGAGAGGGGACAGAGAAGGGGAACGGAGAGGGGACAGAGAAGGGGAACGGGGACTGGAGAGGGGACAGAGAAGGGGAACGGGGACCGGAGAGGGGACAGAGAAGGGGAACGGGGACTGGAGAGGGGACAGAGAAGGGGAACGGGGACTGGGGAGGGGACAGAGAAGGGGAACGGGGACTGGAGAGGGGACAGAGAAGGGGAACGGGGACTGGAGAGGGGACAGAGAAGGGGAACGGGGACCGGAGAGGGGACAGAGAAGGGGAACGGGGACTGGAGAGGGGACAGAGAAGGGGAACGGGGACCGGGGAGGGGACAGAGAAGGGGAACGGGGACCGGAGAGGGGACAGAGAAGGGGAACGGGGACCGGAGAGGGGACAGAGAAGGGGAACGGGGACTGGAGAGGGGACAGAGAAGGGGAACGGGGACCGGAGAGGGGACAGAGAAGGGGAACGGGGACTGGGGAGGGGACAGAGAAGGGGAACGGGGACCGGAGAGGGGACAGAGAAGGGGAATGGGGACTGGAGAGGGGGCAGAGAAGGGGAACGGGGACCGGAGAGGGGACAGAGAAGGCGAACGGGGACTGGAGAGGGGGCAGAGAAGGGGAACGGGGACTGGAGAGGGGACAGAGAAGGGGAACGGAGAGGGGACAGAGAAGGGGAACGGGGACTGGAGAGGGGACAGAGAAGGGGAACGGGGACTGGGGAGGGGACAGAGAAGGGGAACAGGGACTGGAGAGGGGACAGAGAAGGGGAACGGGGACCGGAGAGGGGACAGAGAAGGGGAACGGGGACTGGAGAGGGGACAGAGAAGGGGAATGGGGACTGGAGAGGGGACAGAGAAGGGGAACGGAGAGGGGACAGAGAAGGGGAACGGGGACCGGAGAGGGGACAGAGAAGGGGAACGGGGACCGGAGAGGGGACAGAGAAGGGGAACGGAGAGGGGACAGAGAAGGGGAACGGGGACCGGAGAGGGGACAGAGAAGGGGAACGGGGACCGGAGAGGGGACAGAGAAGGGGAACGGGGACTGGAGAGGGGACAGAGAAGGGGAACGGGGACAGGAGAGGGGACAGAGAAGGGGAACGGGGACCGGAGAGGGGACAGAGAAGGGGAACGGGGACCAGAGAGGGGACAGAGGAGGGGAACGGGGACCGGAGAGGGGACAGAGAAGGGGAACGGAGAGGGGACAGAGAAGGGGAACGGGGACTGGAGAGGGGACAGAGAAGGGGAACGGGGACCGGAGAGGGGACAGAGAAGGGGAACGGAGAGGGGACAGAGAAGGGGAACGGGGACTGGAGAGGGGACAGAGAAGGGGACCGGGGACAGGAGAGGGGACAGAGAAGGGGACCGGGGACCGGAGAGGGGGCAGAGAAGGGGAACGGGGACTGGGGAGGGGACAAAGAAGGGGAACGGGGACTGGGGAGGGACAGAGAAGGGGCACGGAGAGGGGACAGAGAAGGGGAACGGGGACTGGGGAGGGGGCAGAGAAGGGGAATGGGGACTGGAGAGGGGACAGAGAAGGGGAACGGGGACTGGGGAGGGGACAGAGAAGGGGAACGGGGACTGGGGAGGGGGCAGAGAAGGGGAACGGGGACTGGAGAGGGGACAGAGAAGGGGAACGGAGAGGGGACAGAGAAGGGGAACGGGGACTGGGGAGGGGACAGAGAAGGGGAACGGGGACTGGAGAGGGGACAGAGAAGGGGAATGGGGACTGGGGAGGGGACAAAGGGGAACGGAGAGGGGACAGAGAAGGGGAACGGGGACTGGGGAGGGGACAGAGAAGGGGAATGGGGACTGGGGAGGGGACAAAGGGGAACGGAGAGGGGACAGAGAAGGGGAACGGGGACTGGGGAGGGGACAGAGAAGGGGAACGGGGACTGGAGAGGGGACAGAGAAGGGGAACGGGGACTGGGGAGGGGACAGAGAAGGGGAATGGGGACCGGAGAGGGGACAGAGAAGGGGAACGGAGAGGGGACAGAGAAGGGGAACGGGGACTGGGGAGGGGACAGAGAAGGGGAACGGAGAGGGGACAGAGAAGGGGAACGGGGACTGGGGAGGGGACAGAGAAGGGGAATGGGGACTGGAGAGGGGACAGAGAAGGGGAACGGGGACTGGGGAGGGGACAGAGAAGGGGAATGGGGACCGGAGAGGGGACAGAGAAGGGGAACGGAGAGGGGACAGAGAAGGGGAACGGGGACTGGGGAGGGGACAGAGAAGGGGAACGGAGAGCGGACAGAGAAGGGGAACGGGGACCGGAGAGGGGACAGAGAAGGGGAACGGGAACAAGGGTACTGATATTGATGGGAGCAGTTGGCAGTGCACAGTGCGGAGAAGATGTCATTAAAGACGGGACTTTTCTGAATGGGACAGAGGGGATCCCAATCTCTGATTGAGCATGGCTGTTGGGATAGTAGGGATAGCAGAGGGAGCGAGGCGATGGACCGAACGGCCTGCTCAGCTCCTCAACTCCTCCGTTTGATTGTATGTGGAAGGAGCTGACCTACCTGAATTTGTAATCCGTGGACCCCATTTGTTTCGCTTTCATCTTAGACACCAGGATAATAACAATTCGGATAAAAATGAAAAAGTTAACCTGGGGAAAGAAAAAGTTACCCTGTTTTATTGTTCCATCCAATCTCCCCTTCCATAGACCCACTGAAAGTCCTGACCCATCAGTGGGTGACCTCCCCCTACCCTCCCAACATGTTGGCCCCAGGACACCGGGGTGAACTCCCTCCCCTGCTCTTCTTCCAGTAGTGGCCAGACGGGGCCTCGGTTTAACATCTCATCCGAAAGATGGCACCTCCAACAGTGCAGCACTCCCTCAGTACTGGCACCGGGGAGTGTGAGCCTGGATTATGGGGCTCGAGTCCTAGAGTATATCCATCTACCTCCGACAGTGCAGCACTCCCTCAGTACTGGCACCGGGGAGTGTGGGCCTGGATTATGGGCTCGAATCCTCGAGTATATCCATCTACCTCCGACAGTGCAGCGCTCCCTCTGTACTGGCACCGGGGAGTGTGGGCCTGGATTATGGGGCTCGAGTCCTAGAGTATATCCATCGACCTCCGACAGTGCAGCACTCCCTCAGTACTGGCACCGGGGAGTGTGGGCCTGGATTATGGGGCTCGAGTCCTAGAGTATATCCATCTACCTCCGACAGTGCAGCACTCCCTCAGTACTGGCACCGGGAAGTGTGGGCCTGGATTATGGGGCTCGAGTCCTAGAGTATATCCATCTACCTCCGACAGTGCAGCACTCCCTCAGTACTGGCACCGGGGAGTGTGGGCCTGGATTTGGGCTCGACTCCCTGGAGTGGGGGCTCGAACCTCCTGACTCTGAAGGGTCCCAGTGACAGCAGCTGACTAAATGTGGTATTCACTTACCAAAATTGCGAATAAGATGGGGGAGCGAATGATCCACCAGAACGCCATGTTCTGATTCTGAACCCAGCAACTGAGTGAGAAAGGAAAAAAGTATTCAAGAAACCCAACCAGCACGGCTACATTTCCAGCCCCTCCTCACCCTATTACGCTGACCCCTGGGGGTGGCCTGGACCTCTCGGGCTTCCTGCTCGGAGTCAGGTCAGGGATTCCGAGGGATAGCGGCATCATTCCCTCCTCACTGTCGTGGAAAGGTCTCTGGAGTTGTATTTCAGACCTAAGCAATGGTAAATTGTTGAAGGGAGTTCAGTCCCATCTTACCAGGCCATGGCTCACCGCAGGTGATTCTACCTCGATTGAGTAGAATGGGCCGATACACTCGGGAGTTTAGAAGAATGAGAGGTGATCTCATTGAAACATAGAAGATCCTGAGGGGGGCTTGATAAGGTAGATGCTGAGAGGCTGTTTCCCCCTGGCTGGAGAGTCTAGAACGAGGGGGCATAGTCTCAGGATAAGGGGTCGGCCATCCTAGACTGAGATGAGGAGGAATTTCTTCACTCAGAGGGTTGTGAATCTTTGGAATTCTCTCTCCCAGAGGGCTGTGGATGCTCAGTCGTTGAGGATATTCGAGGCTGAGATCGAAGTGCTCTGGACTCTAGGGGAATCAAGGGATATGGGGTCGGGCGGGAAAGTGGAGTTGAGGGCGAAGATCAGCCATGATCTGATTGAATGGCGGGGCAGCCTCGAGGGGCCGAATGGCCTACTCCTGCTCCTATTTCTTATGATCTTATGTTCTCATGTTCCCCAGACTGTCTATTTCATTTCTCATCACAGATCCAACATTTTGTGGTATTATTTAATGCTGATCATCAGTCTTTTTTTGTCCGATCTGGTGCCCATTCATTTGGGTGGCCTTGTCACATAACATTAGGTCACACAGTGTGATGTCATTCTCTGTTAGGTCATGTAACATTAGGTCACACAGTGTGATGTCATTCTCTGTTAGGTCATGTAACATTAGGTCACACAGTGTGATGTCATTATCTGTTAGGTCATGTAACATTAGGTCACACAGTGTGATGTCATTTTCTGTTTGGTCATGTAACATTAGGTCACACAGTGTGATGTCATTCTCTGTTCGGTCATGTAACATTAGGTCACACAGTGTGATCCCATTCTCTGTTAGGTCATGTAACATTAGGTCACACAGTGTGATGTCATTATCTGTTAGGTCATGTAACATTAGGTCACACAGTGTGATGTCATTTTCTGTTTGGTCATGTAACATTAGGTCACACAGTGTGATGTCATTCTCTGTTCGGTCATGTAACATTAGGTCACACAGTGTGATCCCATTCTCTGTTAGGTCATGTAACATTAGGTCACACAGTGTGATGTCATTATCTGTTTGGTCATGTAACATTAGGTCACACAGTGTGATCTCATTCTCTGTTAGGTCATGTAACATTAGGTCACACAGTGTGATCCCATTCTCTGTTAGGTCATGTAACATTAGGTCACACAGTGTGATGTCATTTTCTGTTTGGTCATGTAACATTCGGTCACACAGTGTGATCTCATTCTCTGTTAGGTCATGTAACATTAGGTCACACAGTGTGATCCCATTCTCTGTTAGGTCATGTAACATTAGGTCACACAGTGTGATGTCATTCTCTGTTAGGTCATGTAACATTAGGTCACACAGTGTGATCCCATTCTCTGTTAGGTCATGTAACATTAGGTCACACAGTGTGATGTCATTCTCTGTTCGGTCATGTAACATTAGGTCACACAGTGTGATCCCATTTTCTGTTCGGTCATGTAACATTAGGTCACACAGTGTGATCCCATTTTCTGTTCGGTCATGTAACATTAGGTCACACAGTGTGATGTCATTCTCTGTTCGGTCATGTAACATTAGGTCACACAGTGTGATGTCATTCTCTGTTCGGTCATGTAACATTAGGTCACACAGTGTGATCCCATTTTCTGTTCGGTCATGTAACATTAGGTCACACAGTGTGATCCCATTCTCTGTTAGGTCATGTAACATTAGGTCACACAGTGTGATCTCATTCTCTGTTCGGTCATGTAACATTAGGTCACACAGTGTGATGTCATTCTCTGTTCGGTCATGTAACATTAGGTCACACAGTGTGATGTCATTTTCTGTTAGGTCATGTAACATTAGGTCACACAGTGTGATCTCATTCTCTGTTAGGTCATGTAACATTAGGTCACACAGTGTGATGTCATTTTCTGTTAGGTCATGTAACATTAGGTCACACAGTGTGATGTCATTTTCTGTTAGGTCATGTAACATTAGGTCACACAGTGTGATGTCATTTTCTGTTAGGTCATGTAACATTAGGTCACACAGTGTGATGTCATTTTCTGTTTGGTCATGTAACATTAGGTCACACAGTGTGATCCCATTTTCTGTTAGGTCATGTAACATTAGGTCACACAGTGTGATGTCATTCTCTGTTCGGTCATGTAACATTAGGTCACACAGTGTGATGTCATTCTCTGTTAGGTCATGTAACATTAGGTCACACAGTGTGATGTCATTCTCTGTTAGGTCATGTAACATTAGGTCACACAGTGTGATGTCATTTTCTGTTCGGTCATGTAACATTAGGTCACACAGTGTGATGTCATTCTCTGTTAGGTCATGTAACATTAGGTCACACAGTGTGATGTCATTCTCTGTTAGGTCATGTAACATTAGGTCACACAGTGTGATGTCATTCTCTGTTAGGTCATGTAACATTAGGTCACACAGTGTGATGTCATTTTCTGTGAGGTCATGTAACATTAGGTCACACAGTGTGATGTCATTTTCTGTTAGGTCATGTAACATTAGGTCACACAGTGTGATGTCATTTTCTGTTAGGTCATGTAACATTAGGTCACACAGTGTGATCCCATTCTCTGTTCGGTCATGTAACATTAGGTCACACAGTGTGATCCCATTTTCTGTTTGGTCATGTAACATTAGGTCACACAGTGTGATGTCATTTTCTGTTCGGTCATGTAACATTAGGTCACACAGTGTGATGTCATTTTCTGTTAGGTCATGTAACATTAGGTCACACAGTGTGATGTCATTTTCTGTTAGGTCATGTAACATTAGGTCACACAGTGTGATGTCATTCTCTGTTTGGTCATGTAACATTAGGTCACACAGTGTGATGTCATTCTCTGTTAGGTCATGTAACATTAGGTCACACAGTGTGATGTCATTTTCTGTTAGGTCATGTAACATTAGGTCACACAGTGCGATCCCATTCTCTGTTCGGTCATGTAACATTAGGTCACACAGTGCGATCCCATTCTCTGTTCGGTCATGTAACATTAGGTCACACAGTGCGATCCCATTCTCTGTTCGGTCATGTAACATTAGGTCACACAGTGTGATGTCATTCTCTGTTTGGTCATGTAACATTAGGTCACACAGTGTGATGTCATTCTCTGTTCGGTCATGTAACATTAGGTCACACAGTGTGATGTCATTTTCTGGTAGGTCATGTAACATTAGGTCACACAGTGTGATGTCATTCTCTGTTAGGTCATGTAACATTAGGTCACACAGTGTGATGTCATTCTCTGTTAGGTCATGTAACATTAGGTCACACAGTGTGATGTCATTTTCTGTTAGGTCATGTAACATTAGGTCACAGTGTGATCTCATTCTCTGTTAGGTCATGTAACATTAGGTCACACAGTGTGATGTCATTTTCTGTTAGGTCATGTAACATTAGGTCACACAGTGTGATGTCATTCTCTGTTTGGTCATGTAACATTAGGTCACACAGTGTGATGTCATTCTCTGTTAGGTCATGTAACATTAGGTCACACAGTGTGATGTCATTCTCTGTTAGGTCATGTAACATTAGGTCACACAGTGTGATGTCATTCTCTGTTTGGTCATGTAACATTAGGTCACACAGTGTGATGTCATTCTCTGTTAGGTCATGTAACATTAGGTCACACAGTGTGATGTCATTTTCTGTTAGGTCATGTAACATTAGGTCACACAGTGTGATGTCATTTTCTGTTAGGTCATGTAACATTAGGTCACACAGTGTGATGTCATTCTCTGTTTGGTCATGTAACATTAGGTCACACAGTGTGATGTCATTCTCTGTTTGGTCATGTAACATTAGGTCACACAGTGCGATCCCATTCTCTGTTAGGTCATGTAACATTAGGTCACACAGTGTGATCCCATTCTCTGTTCGGTCATGTAACATTAGGTCACACAGTGCGATCCCATTCTCTGTTCGGTCATGTAACATTAGGTCACACAGTGTGATCCCATTCTCTGTTCGGTCATGTAACATTAGGTCACACAGTGTGATCCCATTTTCTGTTCGGTCATGTAACATTAGGTCACACAGTGTGATGTCATTCTCTGTTAGGTCATGTAACATTAGGTCACACAGTGCGATCCCATTCTCTGTTCGGTCCTGTAATGTTATCGTTCCAGCATCACCTCTCGGATTAATACCTGGAACATTGAGACCAATCTCCAATTCTTAAATCCATGTATTACTTTATAAAGTTTACTTACTGTGTGTTTTCGTAGAGGTGCTTAACAATCACCCAAGGGATAACAAATAGGATTGGTGTCCCTATAAATAAAGGTAGATCTGTGTGTATCACATCTCAGAAACATCTCAAACACCTCGTCTGGACATCGCACGGGCAAACACAGGTGCCTTTTTGCGGTGAGTGACTCACCTCCTGACTCCCCAAAGCCTTTCCACCATCTACAAGGCACAAGTCAGGAGTGTGATGGAATACTCTCCACTTGCCTGGATGAGTGCAGCTCCAACAACACTCGAGAAGCTCGACACCATCCAGGACAAAGCAAGTCCTCTCGATCAGCAGCCCATCCACCACCTTAAACTCCCACTCCCTCCCCACCTAGACGGACAAGGGCAGCAGGTGCACGGGAACACCATCACCACTGGGTTCAGTTCTGGGCACCGCACCTCAGGAAGGATACATTGGCCTTGGAGGTGGGGGCAGTGCAGATTCACCAGAATAATACCAGGACTAAAAGGGTTAAATTACAAGGACAGGTTGCACAGACTAGACTTGTATTCCCTCGAGTATCGAAGATTAAGGGGGGATCCAATCGAGGGGTTTAAGATTATTAAAGGATTTGATAGGTTCGATAGAGAGAAACTATTTCCTCTGGTGGGGGGAGTGCAGAACAAGGGGGCAGAACCTTAAAATTAGAGCTCGGCCGTTCAGGGGTGATGTCAGGAAGCAATTCTCCACACAAAGGGGGAGTGGGAATCTGGAACTCTCTCCGCAAAAGACTGAGAATGCTGGGACGCAAATTGGAGCTTTCAAGACTGAGATTGATCGATTTTTGTTAGGCAAGGGTGTTATACAGAAGCAAAGCGGGTAGAAGGAGTTAGGACACAGATCAGCCATGATCTAATTGAATGGCGGAACAAGCTCGAGGGGCTGAATGGCCTCCTCCTGTTCCCATGTTCCACGTTCCCCTCCAAGTCACACACCCCATCCGGACTTGAAACATATATCGGCTGTTCTTTCATCGTCGCTGGGTCCAAATCCTGGAACTCCCGACTGAACAGCACTGTGGGAGAATCTTCACCACACGGACAGCAGCGGTTCAAGAAGGCGGCTCACCACCACCTTCTCAAGGGGCAATTAGGGATGGGCAATAAATGCCGGCCCTGCCAGCGACGAGAGAACGAATAAAAAAGAAAAACATTTTAACCTAGATTCTGTCCCGTGCTTGTTACAAAGAATTACAAAGAATGTACAGCAACAAACCGGCCATTCGGCCCAACAGGACCATGCTGGCACTTATGCTCCACACGAGCCTCTTACCTCTCTACTCCATCTCACCCTCTCACCCTATCCTTCTACTCCTCTCTCCCTCATGTGTTTATCCAGCTTCCCCTTAAATCCATCTACACTATTCGCCTCAACTACTCCTTGTGGGAGCGAGTTCCACATTCTCACCACTCTCTGGGTAAAGAAGTTTCTCCTGAATTCCCGATTGGATTTATTACTGACTATCTTATATTTATGGCCTCTCGTTCTGGTCTCCCCCACAAGTGGAAATATCTTCTCTACGTCTACCCTATCGAACCCTTTCATAATCTTAAACACCTCTATCAGGTCACCCCTCAGTCTTCTCTTTTCTAGAGAAAAGAGCCCCAGCCTGTTCAGCCTTTCCTGATAGTTTATAACCTCTCAGTTCTGGTATCATCCTAGTAAATCTTTTTTGCACCTTCTCCGATGCCTCTATATTCTTTTTATAGTATGGAGACCAGAACTGTGCACAGTGCTCCAAGTGTGGTCTAACCAAGGTATATGGAGACCAGAACTGTACACAGTGCTCCAAGTGTGGTCTAACCAAGGTATATGGAGACCAGAACTGTACACAGTGCTCCAAGTCTGGTCTAACCAAGATATATGGAGACCGGAACTGTACACAGTGCTCCAAGTGTGGTCTAACCAAGGTATATGGAGACCGGAACTGTGCACAGTGCTCCAAGTCTGGTCTAACCAAGATATATGGAGACCGGAACTGTACACAGTGCTCCAAGTGTGGTCTAACCAAGGTATATGGAGACCGGAACTGTGCACAGTGCTCCAAGTGTGGTCTAACCAAGGTATATGGAGACCAGAACTGTGCACAGTGCTCCAAGTGTGGTCTAACCAAGGTATATGGAGACCAGAACTGTGCACAGTGCTGCAAGTGTGGTCTAACCAAGGTATATGGAGACCAGAACTGTGCACATTGCTCCAAGTGTGGTCTAACCAAGGTATATGGAGACCAGAACTGTGCACAGTGCTGCAAGTGTGGTCTAACCAAGGTATCAGGTGAGGCAGTAAGACTTCAGCCCCAAACACTCACCCCATCCGATCGTCATGTAAGCGAGGTAGTAGCTTCTCTGCGAGAACACTGCGACCAGCAGAAGGTTGTGTAGGTATAGGCCCTCGACGAGTAGCCAGTAATAATTTGCTGCCACGCAGTACTGCGTCAAGGCCTGGGCGGCCTGACAGACGGCCACGGCCTGCTTAAAACCATCGAGGTATTGAAGAGAGGGAGAGAGAGAGGAAAACACATGTGTCACTACATCAGGAGCTGATAAGCGATCTACAAACTCTTACAGGTCCAACATCAACAACTCCCATTTATACAGCGCCTTTAACGTAGTAAGATGTCTCGAGGCACTTCACGGGAGCGATTTTTGGACACAGGTTTGTCACCGAGCCACGTAAGGAGATATTTGGACAGGTGACCAAAAGCTTGGACAAAGAGGTAGATTTTAAGGAGCGTCTTAAAGGAGGAGAGAGATAGTAGAGAGGTTCAGGGAGGGAATTCCAGAGCTCAGGGCCCAGGCAGCTGAAGGCACGGCCGCCAATGGAGGGGCGATGGGAATCGGGGATACGCAAGAGGCCAGAATTGGAGGAGCGCAGAGATCTCGGAGGGTTGTAGGGGCTGGAGGAGGTTACAGAGATAGGGAGGGGGGGCGAGGGCCATGGAGGGATTTGAACAGGAGGATGAGAATTGTAGGGGCTGGAGGAGGTTACAGAGATAGGGAGGGGGGCGAGGGCCATGGAGGGATTTGAATAGGAGGATGAGAATTGTAGGGGCTGGAGGAGGTTACAGAGATAGGGAGGGGGTGAGGGCCATGGAGGGATTTGAACAGGAGGATGAGGATTGTAGGGGCTGGAGGAGGTTACAGAGATAGGGAGGGGGGCGAGGGCCATGGAGGGATTTGAACAGGAGGATGAGAATTGTAGGGGCTGGAGGAGGTTACAGAGATAGGGAGGGGACGAGGGCCATGGAGGGATTTGAACAGGAGGATGAGAATTGTAGGGGCTGGAGGAGGTTACAGAGATAGGGAGGGGGGGGCGAGGGCCATGGAGGGATTTGAACAGGAGGATGATAATTTTAAAATCGAGGCGTTCCCGGACCGGGAACCAGTGTCGGTCCAGCGAGCACAGGGGGTGATGGGTGAACGGGACTTGGTGTGAGTTTGGATACGGGGGGGCAGCAGGAGTTTTGGACGAGCTGGAGTTTACGGAGGGTGGACGATGGGAGGCCGGCCAGGAGAGCATTGGAATAGTCGAGTCTGGAGGTAACAAAGGGCACGGGTGAGGGTCTCAGCAGCGGATGGGCTGAGGCAGGGGGCGGAGACGGGGAATGTTACGGAGATGGAAGTAGGCGGTCTCGGTGATGGAGCCGATCTTGTCATCAAGATTGAAGCTCAGGGAATAAAAGGGGCAGCAGCAACATGGATACAGAATTGGCTCAGTATCAGGAAACAGAGAGTAGTGGTGAACGGTTGTTTTTCGGACTGGAGGGAGGTGTACAGTGGTGCTCCCCAGGGGTCGGTGGTGGGACCACTGCTTTTCTTGATATATATTAATGACTTGGATTTGGGTGTACGGGGCACAATTTCCAAATTTGCAGATGACACGAAACTTGGAAGGATAGTGAACAGTGAGGAGGATAGTGATAGACTTCAAGAGGATATAGACAGGCTGGTGGAATGGGCGGACACGTGGCAGATGAAATTTAACACAGAAAAATGCGAAGTGATACATTTCGGTAGGAAGAACGAGGAGAGGCAATATAAACTAGAGGGCACAATTCTAAAAGGGGTACAGGAACAGAGAGATCTGAGGGTATATGTGCACAAATCGTTGAAGGTGGCAGGGCAGGTTGAGAAAGTGGTTAAAAAAGCATCTGGGATCCTGGGCTTTATAAATAGAGGCACAGAGTACAAAAGTATGGAAGTCATGATGAACCTTTATAAAACACTGGTTCGGCCACAACTGGAGTATTGGGTCCAGTTCTGGGCACCGCACTTTAGGAAAGATGTCAAGGCCTTGGAGAGGGTGCAGAGGAGATTTACCAGAATGGTAAACACACAGATACACACACGAGGAAGCACACACACAGAAGCACACAGAAACACACACATAGATACACCCATATACCTACACACACATACATATACACAGATAAACATAGACAGATAAACACAGACAGAAGCACAGACGTAAGCACACAGAAAAACACATACAGATGCACCCATACACACACACATACACACACAGATATACACACAAACACACATACATGCACAGATAAACACACACACACACAGATACACAGAAAAACACATATACACAGAAACACAGAGATACCCACACATACAGATACACACTTACACCCTTACGCACACAGATACACACACACACGATCCGGGGTGACACTGCTCAAACTCACCCTGTCACTCAGCAGGACGGAGAGATCACCCTGGTCCTGAATCCCTCGGCTGTAACGGCTCCGCAGCAGCCCATCGCGGGCCAAGATGGAGGCAGCTCGCAGGATGAAGGAGGCAAAGAGGTTCAGGTGGATGTAGTTACGAGTGCATCGCAGCTTCCTGGGGGGTGGAGAGAGGGGGACCGTTACACTGGAATGAGCTCACGTCCACTGCCCTCGCACCTTCTCTGGGACCTGGGGGTTCAAACCGAGCTCCAGACAGAGGGGATGAAGGGGCTCCTCTCTCTCTCTCTCTCTCTCTGATGGGGGAAGTGGGTCAGACACTGTCCTCTCACTCGATTGATTCCTGGGATGAGAGGGTTGTCCTACGAGGAGAGGTTGAGTAGAATGGGCCTATACTCTCTGGAGTTTAGAAGAATGAGAGGTGATCTCACTGAAACATATTAGATTCTGAGGGGGCTTGACAGGGTAGATGCTGAGAGGTTGTTTCCCCTTGGCTGGAGAGTCCAGAACTAGGGGGCATAGTCTCAGGATAAGGGGTCGGCCATTCAAGACTGAGATGAGGAGAAATTTCTTCACTCAGAGGGTTGTGAATTTTTGGAATTCTCTACCCCAAAGGGCTGTGGACGCTCAGTCGTTGAATATATTCAAGGCTGAGATCGATAGATTTTTGGACTCTCGGGGAATCAAGGGATATGGGGATCGGGCGGGAAAGTGGAGTTGAGGTCAAAGATCAGCCACGATCTGATTGAATGGCGGAGCAGGCTCGAGGGGCCGAATGGCCTACTCCTGCTCCTATTTCTTATGTTCTCACCCTCTCTGGGGACCTGCGGGTCAAACCCAGCCCCAGACAGAAGGGGATAAGGGGCTCCCCTCTCTCCCTGATGAGGGGAGCTGGGTGGTGGGGGCAATGGGCCGTACAGTGAGTAGTAGCTATGGAGAATCAGACCGGTATTGGTCGTACCTGAAAGCCAACAGGATGGTGAAGGCCAGGACCAGCGCAGTGAGTGAGAGCGAGTATCCAACGGTGTACATCACACGGAAACGATCCAGGATCCATCCAGTCTCCTCCTGAAAGCAACACAGTCTCACCGAGCGAGCCCATCACAGTCTCAGGTCCTCCCAAACCCCCTCCACAACCCAACCAATCGCTTTTAAAACGCTGTCACCATCGTTCAACGGCCAATTGGTGCAAAGGAAGATCCCGCAAACAGCGATGAGGTGAGTGACCCCCTCCCCCCCCATCGATTGTTGGGCCCAGGACAACAGGGGAGAATTCCCCTCAACCTCCCCATCTCTGGTCTTCCAGTCGTGGCCAAGGGATCTTTAATATTCACCCAAACAAGCAGACAGGACCTCGTTTAATATCTTTAAAAGGGGTCCCTGACAGAGACAGACTCCCTCTTTAAAGGGGGTCCCTGACGGAGACAGACTCCCTCTTTAAAGGGGGTCCCTGACAGAGACAGACTCCCTCTTTAAAGGAGGTCGTTGACGGAGACAGAGTCCCTCTTTAAAGGGGGTCCCTGACTGGGAGACTCCCTCTTGAATGGGGGTCCCTGACTGGGAGACTCCCTCTTGAATGGGGGTCCCTGACTGGGAGGCTCCCTCTTGAATGGGGGTCCCTGACTGGGAGGCTCCCTCTTGAATGGGGCTCCCTGACTGGGAGACTCCCTCTTGAATGGGGGTCCCTGACTGGGAGGCTCCCTCTTTGATGGGGGTCCCTGACTGGGAGACTCCCTCTTGAATGAGGGTCCCTGACTGGGAGACTCCCTCTTGAATGGGGGTCCCTGACTGGGAGACTCCCTCTTGAATGGGGCTCCCTGACTGGGAGACTCCCTCTTTGATGGGGGTCCCTGACTGGGAGACTCCCTCTTTAATGGGGGTCCCTGACTGGGAGACTCCCTCTTGAATGGGGGTCCCTGACTGGGAGGCTCCCTCTTGAATGAGGGTCCCTGACTGGGAGACTTCCTCTTGAATGGGGGTCCCTGACTGGGAGGCTCCCTCTTTAATGGGGGTCCCTGACTGGGAGACTCCCTCTTTAATGGGGGTCCTGCCGATGAACATAACCTGGTAAACGTGGCTTCTTACCTGTGACAGGAAGTAGTCCGGATTGAATTCGCAGGCCGAATGGTCCCTCCAGGGCCGGCTCAAATTGTCCATCACCCAGTGACCATCGGGACCACACTGCCTCAGAACAGAGCGGTGCTGGACTGCGAAGGGATAGAAGAGGCAGGGGGGCCAGGGGGTGGGAAGGGTGGAGAGAGAGAGAGAGAGAGGTCAGTGGGTAGAAGACCAGGGACCAGAGTCATCGAGAGGGGGAGCGGGGTGGGCGAGAATGAAGACTCACCTGTCTCGTACCACGGCAGATACCATGGACAGCGCACTCTGACTGTTGTGTTCAACCGACCGTCAGGCCAACATGCATAGGAGTCAAAATTACGAGTGCAAACCATCTCTGCGAAAATACATTCAAGGGAGGACCAGGTTAACAACAGACATTCAACAGATGGAGAACCGTTTTCAATCACTGGCTGGGGTCTCTCAGACCCCCACTCCCTCAGGGAGATATCTGTGCACTGACTGGTGTCTCTCAGTCCCCTCTCTCTCAGGGAGATATCTGTACACTGACTGGTGTCCCTCAGTCCCTCACTCCTTCAGGGAGATATCTGTACACTGACTGGTGTCTCTCAGACCCCCACTCCCTCAGGGAGATATCTGTACACTGACTGGTGTCTCTCAGTCCCTCTCTCTCTCAGGGAGATATCTGTACACTGACTGGTGTCTCTCAGTCCCCTCTCTCTCAGGGAGATATCTGTACACTGACTGGTGTCTCTCAGTCCCCTGTCTCTCAGGGAGATATCTGTACACTGACTGGTGTCTCTCAGTCCCCTCTCTCTCAGGGAGATATCTGTACACTGACTGGTGTCTCTCAGTCCCTCTCTCTCTCAGGGAGATATCTGTACACTGACTGGTGTCTCTCAGTCCCCTCTCTCTCAGGGAGATATCTGTACACTGACTGGTGTCTCTCAGTCCCCTCTCTCTCAGGGAGATATCTGTACACTGACTGGTGTCTCTCAGTCCCTCTCTCTCAGGGAGATATCTGTACACTGATTGGTGTCTCTCAGTCCCCTCTCTCTCAGGGAGATATCTGTACACTGACTGGTGTCTCTCAGTCCCCTCTCTCTCAGGGAGATATCTGTACACTGACTGGTGTCTCTCAGTCCCCTCTCTCTCAGGGAGATATCTGTACACTGACTGGTGTCTCTCAGACCCTCTCTCTCTCAGGGAGATATCTGTACACTGACTGGTGTCTCTCAGTCCCTCTCTCTCAGGGAGATATCTGTACACTGACTGGTGTCTCTCAGTCCCCTCTCTCTCAGGGAGATATCTGTACACTGACTGGTGTCTCTCAGTCCTCTCTCTCTCAGGGAGATATCTGTACACTCACTGGTGTCTCTCAGTCCCTCTCTCTCAGGGAGATATCTGTACACTGACTGGTGTCTCTCAGTCCCCCCTCTCTCAGGGTGATATCTGTACACTGACTGGTGTCTCTCAGTCCCTCTCTCTCAGGGAGATATCTGTACACTGACTGGTGTCTCTCAGTCCCCTCTCTCTCAGGGAGATATCTGTACACTGACTGGTGTCTCTCAGTCCCTCTCTCTCTCAGGGAGATATCTGTACACTGACTGGTGTCTCTCAGTCCCCTCTCTCTCAGGGAGATATCTGTACACTGACTGGTGTCTCTCAGTCCTCTCCCTCAGGGAGATATCTGTACACTGACTGGTGTCTCTCAGTCCTCTCCCTCAGGGAGATATCTGTACACTGACTGGTGTCTCTCAGTCCTCTCCCTCAGGGAGATATCTGTACACTGACTGGTGTCTCTCAGTCCTCTCCCTCAGGGAGATATCTGTACACTGACTGGTGTCTCTCAGTCCTCTCCCTCAGGGAGATATCTGTACACTGACTGGTGTCTCTCAGTCCCTCTCTCTCAGGGAGATATCTGTACACTGACTGGTGTCTCTCAGTCCCCTCTCTCTCTCGGGGAGATATCTGTACACTGACTGGTGTCTCTCAGTCCCCTCTCTCTCAGGGAGATATCTGTACACTGACTGGTGTCTCTCAGTCCCCACTCCCTCAGGGAGATATCTGTACACTGACTGGTGTCTCTCAGTCCTCTCTCCCTCAGGGAGATATCTGTACAATGACTGGTGTCTCTCAGTCCCTCTCTCTCTCAGGGAGATATCTGTACACTGACCGGTGTCTCTCAGTCCCCTCTCTCTCAGGGAGATATCTGTACACTGACTGGTGTCTCTCAGTCCCTCTCTCTCTCAGGGAGATATCTGTACACTGACTGGTGTCTCTCAGTCCCCTCTCTCAGGGAGATATCTATACGCTAACAACACTAAATTCTGAGTCCCGATTCGTTGGATGACATACCTTCTGAAGCTGGATCTTGGGCCATTTTGAGGTCGCATTCCTGTTTGTAGTGTTTCCAATCTTGGACTGTGTCTTCTAATCTCTTGCCTGTGGCCTTCTAGGGAAACAGAAGGGAGTAGCCCCATGAGTCTTACCCACTGCCCAGTCCCCCATCAGAGAGATGAGCCCTTCATCCCCTCTGTCTGGTGATGTCCCAGAGCGGGTGAAAGGTCAGTCCCTGACTCCCCCCTCCCTGATGTCTGCCTCACATTCTTTACCTGGGTGTGATTCAATGCGGCGAGGATGAGAAAGAGGGTGCGGATCAGGCCACCCTTCAGGGGCATTCCCCTGGACAGTCTGGCAGTGAGGCCCCAGGTTCTAGGCCCGACAGGAGGGAGGGCTTTCCAATGGAGGGTCGTCCTGGGCTCCGGAGGCCATCCTGGAGTGTGGAGAGTGGGATCGACAGAGGGAAAGAGAGAGAGACAGGGAGAGAGAGAGAGAGTGGAGAGAGAGAGTGTGGAGAGAGAGTGTGTGGAGAGAGAGAGTGTGTGGAGAGAGAGTGTGGAGAGAGAGAGTGTGTGGAGAGAGAGAGTGGAGAGAGAGAGTGTGTGGAGAGAGAGTGTGGAGAGAGAGAGTGTGTGGAGAGAGAGTGGAGAGAGAGAGTGTGGAGAGAGAGAGAATGTGGAGAGAGAGAGTGTGGAGAGAGAGTGTGTGGAGAGAGAGAGTGGAGAGAGAGAGTGTGGAGAGAGAGAGAATGTGGAGAGTGGGATCAACAGAGGGAAACAGAGAGAGTGTGGGGAGAGAGAGAGACAGAAAGAGATAGAGAGAATGTGGAGAGGGAGTGTGTGGAGAGAGAAGAGAGAGTGTGGAGAGAGAGTGTGTGGAGAGAGAGAGTGTGGAGAGAGAGAGAGTGTGGAGAGAGAGAGTGTGTGGAGAGAGAGAGAATGTGGAGAGTGGGATCAACAGAGGGAAACAGAGAGAGTGTGGGGAGAGAGAGAGAGAGTGTGGAGAGAGAGAGAGTGTGTGGAGATAGAGAGAGTGGAGAGAGAGAGAATGTGGAGAGTGGGATCAACAGAGGGAAACAGAGAGAGTGTGGGGAGAGAGAGAGAGAGTGTGGAGAGAGAGAGAGTGTGTGGAGTTAGAGAGTGTGTGGAGAGAGAGAGAGTGGAGAGAGAGAGAATGTGGAGAGTGGGATCAACAGAGGGAAACAGAGAGAGTGTGGGGAGAGAGAGAGACAGAAAGAGATAGAGAGAATGTGGAGAGAGAGTGTGTGGAGAGAGAGAGAGTGTGGAGAGAGAGTGTGGAGAGAGAGAGTGTGGGGAGAGAGAGAGACAGAAAGAGATAGAGAGAATGTGGAGAGAGAGTGTGTGGAGAGAGAGAGAGTGTGGAGAGAGAGTGTGTGGAGAGAGAGAGTGTGGAGAGAGAGTGTGGGGAGAGAGAGAGTGTGTGGAGAGTGGGATCAACAGAGGGAAACAGAGAGAGTGTGGGGAGAGAGAGAGAGAGTGTGGAGAGAGAGAGAGTGTGTGGAGTTAGAGAGTGTGTGGAGAGAGAGAGAGTGGAGAGAGAGAGAATGTGGAGAGTGGGATCAACAGAGGGAAACAGAGAGAGTGTGGGGAGAGAGAGAGACAGAAAGAGATAGAGAGAATGTGGAGAGAGAGTGTGTGGAGAGAGAGAGAGTGTGGAGAGAGAGTGTGTGGAGAGAGAGAGTGTGGAGAGAGAGTGTGGGGAGAGAGAGAGAATGTGGAGAGTGGGATCAACAGAGGGAAACAGAGAGAGTGTGGGGAGAGAGAGAGAGAGTGTGGAGAGAGAGAGTGTGTGGAGAGAGAGAGAATGTGGAGAGTGGGATCAACAGAGGGAAACAGAGAGAGTGTGGGGAGAGAGTGGGGAGAGAGAGACAGAGAGATAGAGAGAATGTGAAGAGTGGAATCAACAGAGGGGCGAAGGAGAGAGGAATAGGGAGGGAAAATAGAGAGAGAGGGGGATGGAGGGAGAGACAAAGAGAGAGAGAGACAGAGAGAAGAGACAGAGACAGAGACATAGAGAGACAGAGCGAGAGAGAGAGAGACAGAGCGACAGAGAGAGGGGGAGAGAGAGAGAGAGAGACAGAGAGAGGGAGAGAGGGAGAGAGAGAGAGAGAGGGTGAGAGAGACAGAGAGAGGGTGAGAGAGAGAGAGAGAGAGAAAGAGACAGACAGAGAGAGAGAGAGAGATAGGGAGAGAGACAGACAGAGGGAGAGAGAGTGAGAAAGAGATAGAGAGAGAGAGAGAGAGGGAGAGAAAGAGAAAAGGAACTCAACAGGAGAGATCACAAATGGGATAAAGAGATGGGTGAAAATTGTAAGAAAGTAAAATAAGAAACGGGAGGGGAAGACAATAAAACAAGACATTAAATTCCTTCATTGGCAGCAATGTCGAGGTTCAGGGGTCACAATTGCTAATAATGTGAAAGGAAATAGACAGTCAGCATTGTGTATCTGGGATGAGGTGCGGGTCAGAATTGGAGGAGGTCCCACTTATATCTAACCAACCCTGTACCTGTCCCTGGGAGTGTTTGATGGGACAGTGCAGAGGGAGCTTTACTCTGTATCTAACCCTGTACCTGCCCTGGGAGTGTTTGATGGGACAGTGTAGAGGGAGCTTTACTCTGTATCTAACCCTGTACCTGCCCTGGGAGTGTTTGACGGGACAGTGTAGAGGGAGCTTTACTCTGTATCTAACCCTGTACCTGCCCTGGGAGTGTTTGATGGGACAGTGTCGAGGGAGCTTTACTCTGTATCTAACCCTGTACCTGCCCTGGGAGTGTTTGATGGGACAGTGTAGAGGGAGCTTTACTCTGTATCTAACCTGTTGTGGTGCAGGGAGTGTTAGACCATAAGACCATAAGAGATAGGAGCAGGAGCAGGCCATTCGGCCCCTCGAGCCTGCTCCCCCATTCAATGAGATCATGGCTGATCTGATTTTTACCTCAACTCCACTTTCCCGCCCTTTCCCCATATCCTTTGACTCCCTCGCTGATCAAAAATTTGTTTAACTCAGCCTTGAATGTATTCAATGACTCAGCCTCCACGGCTTTTTGGGGTAAAGAATTCCAAAGATTCACGACCCTCTGGGAGAAGAAATTCCTCCTCATTTCTGTCTTAAACGGGCGACCCCTTATTCTGAGACTATACCCCCTAGTTTTAGATTCCCCCATGAGGGGTAACAACCTCTCAGCATCTACCCTATCGAGTCCCCTCAGAATCTTATATGTTTCAATAAGATCCCCTCTCATTCTTCGAAACTCCAATGAGTATAGACCCAACCTGTTCAATCTTTCCTCATAAGACAACCCTTCCATACCTGGAATCAACCGAGTGAACCTTCTCTGAACTGCCTCCAATGCAAGTATGCCCTTCCTTAAATAAGGGCACCAGAACTGTACGCAGTACTCCAGGTGTGGTCTCACCAGCACCCTGTACAGTTGGAGCATGACTTCCCTGCTTTTATACTCCATCCCCCTCGAAACAAAGGCCAATATTCCGTTTGCCTTCCGGATTACCTGCTGCACCTGCATGTTGACTTTTTGTGTTTCATGTACGAGGACACCCAGATCCCTCTGTACCGCAGCATTCTGTAGTATTTCTCCATTCAAATAATAGTTTGCCTCCCAAAGTGGACGATTCACATTTTCCCACATTAGATTCCATCTGCCAGATTTTTGCCCGTTCCCTTAACCTGTCGATATCCCTTTGCAGACACTTTGTGTCCTCTTTGCAACTTGCTTTTCCACCTATCTTTGTATCATCAGCAAATTTGGCCACCAGACTCTCTGTTCCTTCATCCAAGTCACTGATATATACTGTAAATAGTTGAGGCCCCAGCACTGAGCCCTGCCACTAGTTACAGATCGCCATTTTGAAAATGACCCTTTTATCCCGACTCTTTGTTTTCTGCTAGTTAGCCAATCCTCCATCCCTGCCAGTATATTACCCCCAACACCATGAGCCCTTATCTTATGCTGTAACCAAATATACTGAACACTGCAGCGTTACAGGATTTTGGTTGATTTCCTGACTGAGGACGCAGTTAACAAATGCCTAACTGGCTCTCTTGATAGTTTGGGAGGAATACTAATACCGTAGAGAGAGAGGGAGATGTAGGAATTCCCCGGCGGCCTGACTCAGGGAGATTTTAACCCCTTAGATTGCTTCCTGCCCGTCTGCACACTGGCATTTGGCTGACTGCGTTGGAGGAGATGGGCCTACACGAACCAGTCTTCATCTGAAGGAGGCCGGGGGGGGGGAGGGGGGATGAGGCTTCGGCCTGTCGTCGCCCCTAGCAACGGGTCTCCGTTGCCCCAACGGGTCAGGGTTCGAGGCGGTGGGGGTAATTTTAACCTCAGTCGCCGGGCAGGAAACCCACAGGATCGGGTGGAGCGTCCATTTTACACTCCGTCCAATATCGGGAGTAAAACCAGCGTTACTCCCGACCGGCGGGTTAGAGGTCTTGAAGATTATGAAAGGGTTCGACAGGGTAGACGTAGAGGAGATGTTTCCCCTTGTGGGGGGAGACCAGAACCAGGGGGGGCCATAAATATAAGATAGTCAGTGATAAATCCAATCGGGGAATTCAGGAGAAACTTCTTTCCCCAGAGAGTGGTGAGAATGTGGAACTCGCTCCCACAAGGAGTAGTTGAGGTGAATAGTGTAGATGGATTTAAGGGGAAGCTGGATAAACACATGAGGGAGAAAGGAATAGAAGGATAGGGTGAGATGGAGTAGGGAGGGAGGAGGCTCGTGTGGAGAGTAAACACCAGGATAGACCTGTTGGGCCGAATGGCCTGTTTCTGTACTCTAGGTTCGATGTAACTTGATGAAAAATTCCCCCGCTTTCTGTCTATTTCTCTGTCTGTCTCTCTCTGTATCTGTCTGTCTGTCTGTCTTTCTCTCTCTTTCTCCCCATTTCCCTCCCTCTCTCACACTCTCCTCTCCCTCCCTCTCTCCTTTTCTCTCCCCCTCTCACTCTCCCTCTCTTCTGCTCTCTCCCTCTGACTCTCACCCTCCATCTCCCTCCCTTGCTCCCCCTCGCCCTCCCTCCCTTTCCCTCTCCCTCCCTCTTTCCTTCCCTCTCCCTCCCTCTTTCCCTTTCCTTCTCTCTCCCTCCCCTTCCTTCTCTCTCTTTCCCAACCTCCCCCCCTTTCCGTCTCTCCATCTCCCTCCCTCTTTCGCTCTATCCATCTTTCTCTCTCCCTCCCTCTTTTCTTCCCTTTTTCCCTCTCTCCCTCCCTCTTTCCCTCTCTCCCTGCCTCTTTCCCTCTCTCCCTCCGCCTCCCTCTTTCCCACTTTCCCTCTCTCCCTCCCACTTTCCCTCCTTCTCGCTTTCTCTCCCTCCCTCCCTCTTTCCCTCTTCCTCCCTCTCCCCCTCTTTCTTTCTCCCTCCCTCTTTCCCTCTCTCCCTTTCCCTCCTTCTCTTCTGCTCTCTCCCTCTTTTTCCCTCCCTCCCTCTCCCTCTTTCCCTCTCCCGCCCTCTCTCCCTCTCCCTCCTTCTCTTCTGCTCTCTCCCTCTCTCTCCCTCCCTCTTTCCCTCCCTTTTCCTCTCTCACCCCCTCCCTCTTACCCTCTCCCTCCCTATTTCACTCTCCCTCCCTCCCGCTACCTTTCCCTCCCCCCCCTTTCCCTCCCTCCTTCCCTCTCTCTCTCTCTCCCTCCCTCTCCCCCTCCCTCTCTCTTTCTCTCCCTCCCACTCCCTCCCTCCCTCTCTCTCTCTCAGGTTTTGTGTTTGCTAATTCACGCTGGAATGGAAAGATCGGATGTGATTGAGACTGGTTAATGTTTAGTCTCTCACAGACCGATAACATCGGGCACTGGGCTTTGTATCTGGAGAAGGATTTTATTTGAGCTTTTCCAGGCGTTTGTTATCAGCTCTCGCTAACAGATCAGTCTTGCCGTTATAAAAAGAAAGTGACTATTACTCACCCCTCAGCAGGTAATGGGCTTACAGCCTTTATAGTATCATAGTACAGGAGGAGGCCGTTCTGCCCATCGTGGCCTGTGCTGGCTCTTTGAAAGATCTATCCAATCAGTCCCACTCCCCCCTGCTCTTTCCCCGCATCCCTGTAAATTTTTCCCCTTTGATTATTTATCCGATTCCCCTTTTGAAAGTTATTATTGAATCTGCTCCCTTTCAGGCAGTGAATTCCAGATCAGAACAACTCGCTGCGTTAAAAAAACATTCTCCTCATCTCCCCCCTCTGGCTCTTTTCCCGATCGCCTTAAATCCGTGCCCTCTGCTCACCGACCCTCCTGCCCACTGGAAACAGTCTCTCCTTATTCACTCTCTCAAAACCCCTTCCTGATTTTGAACCCCTCGATTAAATCTCCCCCTTAACCTTCTCTGCTCTGAGGGGAACGACCCCAGATTCTCCAGTCTCTCCACATCACTGAGGTCCCTCATCCCTGGGACCATTCTGGTAAATCTCCTCTGCACCCTCTCTAAGGCCTTCACATCTTTCCTAAAGAGCAGGGCCCAGAATTGGACCCAATTCTCCAGCTGAGGTCTAACCCAGTGTTTTATAAAGGGTTTAGCATCACTTCCTTGCTTTTGGACTCTGTGCCTCTATTAATAAAGCCCAGGGTCCCAGATGCTTTTTTAACAGCCTTCTCAACCTGTCCTGCCACCTTCAATGATTTGTGTACAAACACCCCCAGGTCTCTCTGTTCCCGCACTCCCTTCAAAATTGTACCATTTAGTTTATATTGCCTCTCCTCGTTCTTCCTACCAAAATGTATCACGTCACAATTCTCTGTGTTAAATTCCATCTGTCGTGTGTCTGCCCATTTCACCAGTCTGTCTCTGTCCTCCTGAAGTCTGTTACTATCCTCCACATTGTTTGCTACATTTCTGAGTTTCATGTCATCTGCACATTTGGAAATTATGCCCTATATACCCAAGTCCAGGTCATTAATATATATCTGGAGCTCTCCCCTCAGCCCCCTTTCCCCATTCGGCCGATCGCCTCCGTGCCCTCTCAAAAAAGCTCTCCCCTCTGTCCCATCAAACACTCCCAGGGCAGGTACAGGGTGAGATAGAGAGTAAAGCTCCCTCTACACTGTCCCATCAAACACTCCCGGGGCAGGTACAGGGTGAGATACAGAGTAAAGCTCCCTCTACACTGTCCCATCAAACACTCCCGGGGCAGGTACAGGGTTAGATACA
Source organism: Heptranchias perlo (assembly GCF_035084215.1). Taxonomy (NCBI): domain Eukaryota; kingdom Metazoa; phylum Chordata; class Chondrichthyes; order Hexanchiformes; family Hexanchidae; genus Heptranchias; species Heptranchias perlo. The sequence continues at coordinate 50,028 of NW_027139806.1, read as the reverse complement.
GAGTAAAGCTCCCTCTACGCTGTCCCATCAAACACTCCCAGGGCAGGTACAGGGTTAGATACAGAGTAAAGCTCCCTCTACACTGTCCCGTCAAACACTCCCAGGGGCAGGTACAGGGTTAGATACAGAGTAAAGCTCCCTCTACACTGTCCCATCAAACACTCCCAGGGTCAGGTACAGGGTTAGATACAGAGTAAAGCTCCCTCTACACTGTCCCATCAAACACTCCCGGGGCAGGTACAGGGTTAGATACAGAGTAAAGCTCCCTCCACACTGTCCCATCAAACACTCCCAGGGTCAGGTACAGGGTTAGATACAGAGTAAAGCTCCCTCTACACTGTCCCATCAAACACTCCCAGGGCAGGTACAGGGTTAGATACAGAGTAAAGCTCCCTCTACACTGTCCCATCAAACACTCCCAGGGACAGGTACAGGGTTAGATACAGAGTAAAGCTCCCTCTACACTGTCCCATCAAACACTCCCGGGGCAGGTACAGGGTTAGATACAGAGTAAAGCTCCCTCCACACTGTCCCATCAAACACTCCCAGGGTCAGGTACAGGGTTAGATACAGAGTAAAGCTCCCTCCACACTGTCCCATCAAACACTCCCAGGGCAGGTACAGGGTTAGATATACAGTAAAGCTCCCTCTACACTGTCCCGTCAAACACTCCCAGGGCAGGTACAGGGTTAGATACAGAGTAAAGCTCCCTCTACACTGTCCCATCAAACACTCCCAGGGTCAGGTACAGGGTTAGATACAGAGTAAAGCTCCCTCTACACTGTCCCATCAAACACTCCCAGGGCAGGTACAGGGTGAGATAGAGAGTAAAGCTCCCTCTACACTGTCCCATCAAACACTCCCAGGGCAGGTACAGGGTTAGATACAGAGTAAAGCTCCCTCTACACTGTCCCATCAAACACTCCCAGGGCAGGTACAGGTTTAGATACAGAGTAAAGCTCCCTCTACACTGTCCCGTCAAACACTCCCAGGGCAGGTACAGGGTTAGATACAGAGTAAAGCTCCCTCTACACTGTCCCATCAAACACTCCCAGGGCAGGTACAGGGTTAGATACAGAGTAAAGCTCCCTCTACACTGTCCCATCAAACACTCCCAGGGCAGGTACAGGGTTAGATACAGAGTAAAGCTCCCTCTACACTGTCCCATCAAACACTCCCAGGGCAGGTACAGGGTTAGATACAGAGTAAAGCTCCCTCTACACTGTCCCATCAAACACTCCCAGGGCAGGTACAGGGTTAGATACAGAGTAAAGCTCCCTCTACACTGTCCCATCAAACACTCCCAGGGCAGGTACAGGGTTAGATACAGAGTAAAGCTCCCTCTACACTGTCCCATCAAACACTCCCAGGGCAGGTACAGGGTTAGATACAGAGTAAAGCTCCCTCTACACTGTCCCGTCAAACACTCCCAGGGCAGGTACAGGGTTAGATACAGAGTAAAGCTCCCTCCACACTGTCCCATCAAACACTCCCAGGGCAGGGACAGGGTTAGATACAGAGTAAAGCTCCCTCTACACTGTCCCATCAAACACTCCCAGGGCAGGTACAGGGTTAGGTACAGAGTAAAGCTCCCTCTACACTGTCCCATCAAACACTCCCAGGGCAGGTACAGGGTTAGATACAGAGTAAAGCTCCCTCCACACTCAATCTTGGAACTCCCTTCCTAACGGCACTGTGGGAGAACCTTCACCACACGGACTGCAGCGGTTCAAGAAGGCGGCTCACCACCACCTTCTCAAGGGCGATTAGGGACGGGCAGTGAATGCGGCCTCGCCAGCAACGCCCACATCCCGACAATGAATAATAACTGAAAACAATATATTGTATGTGAAACACTAGGACATTGAGCAGGCTGGTACGCAGTCCTGAGAATTGTCCTCTTGTGTAAACAGAAAAGGACGACAACACCTTCGGAACAAATGTGCGAGTTTACTCTGCGATAGTGTACAATGTAATCTGGTTGTTCAACGTGTGAACCGCCAGCTGTGTTAAACCAGTGGGAGCTCTCGACCCTCGGAGTCAGAAAGTCCTGGGTTCGAGCCCCCACTCCAGAGACTCGAGCCCCATAATCCAGGCCCACCCTCCCCGGTGCCAGTACTGAGGGAGCGCTGCACTGTCGGAGGGAGATGTAGATGGGGGAATGGGTCCCCCACGAGCATTGGACAGTGATCAGGAGCAGGAACCCTGGCTGATTTCCCCCTCTCTCTCTAACCCAGGGGTCACTGGACAGTGATCAGGAGCAGGAACCCTGGCTGATTTCCCTCTCTCTCTAACCCAGGGGTCACTGGACAGTGATCAGGAGCAGGAACCCTGGCTGATTTCCCCCTCTCTCTAACCCAGGGGTCACCGGACAGTGATCGGGAGCAGGAACCCTGGCTGATTTCCCCCTCTCTCTCTAACCCAGGGGTCACTGGACAGTGATCAGGAGCAGGAACCCTGGCTGATTTCCCCCTCTCTCTAACCCAGGGGTCACTGGACAGTGATCGGGAGCAGGAACCCAGGCCGATTTCCCCCTCTCTCTAACCCAGGGGATCACTGGACAGTGATCGGGAGCAGGAACCCTGGCTGATTTCCCCCTCTCTCTAACCCAGGGGTCACTGGACAGTGATCAGGAGCAGGAACCCTGGCTGAATTCCCTCTCTCTCTAACCCAGGGGTCACTGGACAGTGATCGGGAGCAGGAACCCTGGCTGATTTCCCCCTCTCTCTAACCCAGGGGTCACTGGACAGTGATCGGGAGCAGGAACCCTGGCTGATTTCCCCCTCTCTCTAACCCAGGGGTCACTGGACAGTGATCAGGAGCAGGAACCCTGGCTGATTTCCCCCCCTCTCTCTAACCCAGGGGTCACTGGACAGTGATCAGGAGCAGGAACCCTGGCTGATTTCCCCCTCTCTCTAACCCAGGGGTCACTGGACAGTGATCAGGAGCAGGAACCCTGGCTGATTTCCCCTCTCTCTAACCCAGGGGTCACTGACCAGTGATCGGGAGCAGGAACCCTGGCTGATTTCCCCCTCTCTCTCTAACCCAGGGGTCACTGGACAGTGATCGGGAGCAGGAACCCTGGCTGATTTCCCCTCTCTCTAACCCAGGGGTCACTGGACAGTGATCGGGAGCAGGAACCCTGGCTGATTTCCCCCTCTCTCTCTAACCCAGGGGTCACTGGACAGTGATCGGGAGCAGGAACCCTGGCTGATTTCCCCCTCTCTCTCTAACCCAGGGGTCACTGGACAGTGATCGGGAGCAGGAACCCTGGCTGATTTCCCTCTCTCTCTAACCCAGGGGTCACTGGACAGTGATCGGGAGCAGGAACCCTGGCTGATTTCCCCCTCTCTCGAACCCAGGGGTCACTGGACAGTGATCGGGAGCAGGAACCCTGGCTGATTTCCCCCTCTCTCTAACCCAGGGGTCACTGGACAGTGATCGGGAGCAGGAACCCTGGCTGATTTCCCCCTCTCTCTAACCCAGGGGTCACTGGACATTGACCGCTCGCAGTTTCACTCCTCCCCTTGCGTCCCCTTCTCACCTTGTCTCACCGTTACAGCAATTTTGCACACGGATATGGCCACGGGAACCTTATGGAGGGAATAAACCGCAGGGGAAATTCCTTGAACACTCAAAGATACTTGTCGTTTGCCCAAAGTCTCCTTGACACTTTCACTCAGGGGAGCTCGCGTTCTGAAGCCTTCTCCCTCCCTCTCTCTCTCTCTCTTCGTCCCTTCACCTCAACCCCAGAGCTGCCAGGAGAGGTGAACGCTCACATGGGCTGCCGTCTCGAGGAGTAGAGTCGATCGATATGCGTAGCTCCTCCCTGCCCATCCTCTCCCCCCCCCGCCAGCATTGGCCAAACCCACCTGTTCCTCAACTCAACCTGACAAGTGACGCAGCTCCTCCACCCGGGCACTCCCTCCACGGGCACTGACCCCCTCCCTTCCTCGCTGGGGGACGGGTCCCCACAGGCACTGACCCCCTCCCCTCCTCGCTGGGGGACGGGTCCCCACGGGCACTGACCCCCCTCCTCGCTGGGGGACGGGTCCCCACGGGCACTGACCCCCCTCCTCGCTGGGGACGGGTCCCCACGGGCACCGACCCCCCTCCTCGCTGGGGGATGGGTCTCCACGGGCACTGACCCCCTCCTCGCTGGGGGACGGGTCCCCACGGGCACTGACCCCCCTCCTCGCTGGGGGACGGGTCCCCACAGGCACTGACCCCCCTCCACGCTGGGGGACGGGTCCCCACGGGCACTGACCCCCTCCTCGCTGGGGGACGGGTCCCCACGGCCACTGACCCTCCCCTCCTCGCTGGGGGATGGGTCTCCACGGGCACTGACCCCCTCCTCGCTGGGGGACGGGTCCCCACGGGCACTGACCCCCTCCTCGCTGGGGGACGGGTCCCCACGGCCACTGACCCTCCCCTCCTCGCTGGGGGACGGGTCCACACGAGCACCGACCCCCCTCCTCGCTGGGGGATGGGTCTCCACGGGCACTGACCTCCCTCCTCGCTGGGGGACAGGTCCCCATAGGCACTGACCCCCCACCTCGCTGGGGGATGGGTCCCCATAGGCACTGGCCCCCCCTCCTTGCTGGGGGACGGGTCCCCACAGGCAAAGACCCCCCCCTCGCTGGGGGACGGGACCCCACGGGTACTGACCCCCCCCACCCTTGCCTGTAGTGATCAGGAGCAGGAACCTTGGTTGATTTTCCACTCTCCTAACTCAGGAGTTACTGACACCCAATTGTAGCCCCCCCACCGATTGTCCCAGCTGGGATTGGATAACTCAACTCATACCTGATGGTGAGACTCCATCTGTAAATGGTTCCTGATGGTGAGACTCCATCTGTAAATGGTTCCTGATGGTGAGAGATTCCCTCTTTCAATGGTTCCTGATGGTGAGACTCCATCTGTAAATGGTTCCTGATGGTGAGACTCCCTCTTTAAATGGTTCCTGATGGTGAGACTCCCTCTTTAAATGGTTCCTGATGGTGGAGACTCCATCTGTAAATGGTTCCTGATGGTGAGAGATTCCCTCTTTCAATGGTTCCTGATGGTGAGACTCCATCTGTAAATGGTTCCTGATGGTGAGACTCCCTCTTTAAATGGTTCCTGATGGTGAGACTCCATCTGTAAATGGTTCCTGATGGTGAGAGATTCCCTCTTTCAATGGTTCCTGATGGTGAGACTCCATCTGCAAATGGTTCCTGATGGTGAGACTCCCTCTTTAAATGGTTCCTGATGGTGAGACTCCCTCTTTAAATGGTTCCTGATGGTGAGACTCCCTCTTTAAATGGTTCCTGATGGTGAGACTCCATCTGTAAATGGTTCCTGATGGTGAGACTCCCTCTTTAAATGGTTCCTGATGGTGAGACTCCATCTGTAAATGGTTCCTGATGGTGAGACTCCATCTGTAAATGGTTCCTGATGGTGAGACTCCACCTGTAAATGGTTCCTGATGGTGAGAGATTCCCTCTTTCAATGGTTCCTGATGGTGAGACTCCCTCTTTAAATGGTTCCTGATGGTGAGACTCCATCTGTAAATGGTTCCTGATGGTGAGAGATTCCCTCTTTCAATGGTTCCTGATGGTGAGACTCCATCTGCAAATGGTTCCTGATGGTGAGACTCCCTCTTTAAATGGTTCCTGATGGTGAGACTCCCTCTTTAAATGGTTCCTGATGGTGAGACTCCATCTGCAAATGGTTCCTGATGGTGAGACTCCCTCTTTAAATGGTTCCTGATGGTGAGACTCCCTCTTTAAATGGTTCCTGATGGTGAGACTCCCTCTTTAAATGGTTCCTGATGGTGAGACTCCATCTGTAAATGGTTCCTGATGGTGAGACTCCATCTGTAAATGATTCCTGATGATGAGACTCCCTCTTTAAATGGTTCCTGATGGTGAGACTCCCTCTTTAAATGGTTCCTGATGGTGAGACTCCCTCTTTAAATAGTTCCTGATGGTGAGACTCCATCTGTAAATGGTTCCTGATGGTGAGACTCCCTCTTTAAATGGTTCCTGATGGTGAGACTCCATCTGTAAATGGTTCCTGATGGTGAGACTCCCTCTTTAAATGGTTCCTGATGGTGAGACTCCACCTGTAAATGGTTCCTGATGGTGAGACTCCCTCTTTAAATGGTTCCTGATGGTGAGACTCTCTCTTTAAATGGTTCCTGATGGTGAGACTCCCTCTTTAAATGGTTCCTGATGGTGAGACTCCCTCTTTAAATGGTTCCTGATGGTGAGACTCCATCTGTAAATGGTTCCTGATGGTGAGACTCCCTCTTTAAATGGTTCCTGATGGTGAGACTCCCTCTTTAAATGATTCCTGATGGTGAGACTCCCCTGGTTATGAGCTCCCCTGCTCTGTAACAGCTCCTCACATCTGCTGGTTTCCCATATCAGGCTGATATTCCTGGCATTGTGCCAACCAGCCTGGTGAGTCACGGGCCCTGAGTTTACGTACCTTGCGCACCATCGCACAGGGAATGCAAGGTGACTTTCAGGCCGAGAGTGGAGGGAGGAACTGAAACCCCAGCTCAGGGGCAACAGCCTGGAGACAGGTGGCGTACAAGACCCATGACAAGATCAACTCACGCCCGCGAATAAAGATCAACGTCATCCAACTGCCCAAAGCGTGTGGGCAACGGGTCGCCATGGGCACCGACCCCCCTCCTCGCTGGGGGACGGGTCCCCACGGGCACCGACCCCCTCCTCGCTGGGGGACGGGTCCCCATGGGCACCGACCCCCCTCCTCGCTGGGGGACGGGTCCCCATGGGCACCGACCCCCCTCCTCGCTGGGGGACGGGTCCACACGGGCACTGACCCTCCTCCTCGCTGGGGGACGGGTCCCCACGGGCACTGACCCCCTCCTCGCTGGGGGATGGGTCCCCACGGGCACCGACCCCCCTCCTCGCTGGGGGACGGGTCCCCACGGGAACCGACCCCCCTCCTCGCTGGGGGACGGGTCTCCACGGGCACCGACACCCCTCCTCGCTGGGGGACGGGTCCCCACGGGCACTGACCCCCTCCTCGCTGGGGGACGGGTCTCCACGGGCACCGACCCCCCTCCTCGCTGGGGGATGTGTCCCCACGGGCACCGACCCCCCTCCTCGCTGGGGGATGGGTCCCCACGGGCACCGACCCCCCTCCATGCTGGGGGATGGGTCCCAACGGGCACCGACCCCCCTCCTCGCTGGGCGATGGGTCCCCATGGGCACCGACCCCCCTCCTCGCTGGGGGACGGGTCCCCACGGGCACCGACCCCCCCTCCATGCTGGGGGACGGGTCTCCACGGGCACCGACCCCCCTCCTCGCTGGGGGATGTGTCCCCACGGGCACCGACCCCCCTCCTCGCTGGGGGATGGGTCCCCACGGGCACCGACCCCCCTCCATGCTGGGGGATGGGTCCCAACGGGCACCGACCCCCCTCCTCGCTGGGCGATGGGTCCCCATGGGCACCGACCCCCCTCCTCGCTGGGGGACGGGTCCCCACGGGCACCGACCCCCCTCCATGCTGGGGGATGGGTCCCAACGGGCACCGACCCCCCTCCTCGCTGGGCGATGGGTCCCCATGGGCACCGACCCCCCTCCTCGCTGGGGGACGGGTCTCCACGGGCACCGACCCCCTCCTCGCTGGGGGACGGGTCCCCACGGGCACCGACCCCCCTCCTCGCTGGGGGATGGGTCCCCATGGGCACCGACCCCCCTCCTCGCTGGGGGATGGGTCCCCACGGGCACCGACCCCCCTCCATGCTGGGGGACAGGTCCCCGTGGGCACATCCTCAATGATGGCGGAGTCCAGCACGTGAGTGCAAAAGACAAGGCTGAAGCGTTTGCAACCATCTTCAGCCAGAAGTGCCGAGTGGACGATCCATCTCGGCCTCCTCCCGATATCCCCACCATCACAGAAGCCAGTCTTCGGCCAATTCGATTCACTCCACGTGATATCAAGAAACGGCTGAGTGCACTGGATACAGCAAAGGCTAAGGGCCCCGACAACATCCCGGCTGTAGTGCTGAAGACTTGTGCTCCAGAACTTGCCAAGCTGTTCCAGTACAGCTACAACACTGGCATCTACTCGACAATGTGGAAAATTGCCCAGGTATGTCCTGTCCACAAAAAGCAGGACAAATCCAATCCGGCCAATTACCGCCCCATCAGTCTACTCTCAATCATCAGCAAAGTGATGGAGGGTGTCATCGACAGTGCTATCAAGCGGCACTTACTCACCAATAACCTGCTCACCGATGCTCAGTTTGGGTTCCGCCAGGACCACTCGGCTCCAGACCTCATTATAGCCTTGGTCCAAACATGGACAAAAGAGCTGAATTCCAGAGGTGAGGTGAGAGAGACTGCCCTTGACATCAAGGCAGCATTTGACCGAGTGTGGCACCAAGGAGCCCGAGTAAAATTGAAGTCAGTGGGAATCAGGGGGAAAACTCTCCAGTGGCTGGAGTCATACCTAGCACAAAGGAAGATAGTAGTGGTTGTTGGAGGCCAATCATCTCAGCCCCAGGACATTGCTGCAGGAGTTCCTCAGGGCAGTGTCCTCGGCCCAACCATTTTCAGCTGCTTCATCAATGACCTTCCCTCCATCATAAGGTCAGAAATGGGGATGTTCGCTGATGACTGCAGTGTTCAGTTCCATTCGCAACCCCTCAGATAATGAAGCAGTCTGAGCCCGCATGCAGCAAGACCTGGACAACATCCAGGCTTGGGCTCATAAGTGGCAAGTAACATTCGTGCCAGACAAGTGCCAGGCAATGACCATCTCCAACAAGAGAGAGTCCAACCACCTCCCCTTGACATTCAACGGCATTACCATCGCCAAATCCCCCACCATCAACATCCTGGGGGTCACCATTGACCAGAAACTTAACTGGACCAGCCATATAAATACTGTGGCTACAAGAGCAGGTCAGAGGCTGGGTATTCTGCGGCGAGTGACTCACCTCCTGACTCCCGAAAGCCTTTCCACCATCTACAAGGCACAAGTCAGGAGTGTGATGGAATACTCTCCACTTGCCTGGATGAGTGCAGCTCCAACAACACTCAAGAAGCTCGACACCATCCAGGACAAAGCAGCCCGCTTGATTGGCACCCCATCCACCACCCTAAACATTCACTCCCTTCACCACCGGCGCACTGTGGCTGCAGTGTGGACCATCCACAGGATGCACTGCAGCAACTCGCCAAGGCTTCTTCGACAGCACCTCCCAAACCCGCGACCTCTCCCACTTAGAAGGACAAGAGCAGCAGGCACATGGGAAGAACACCACCTGCACGTTCCCCTCCGAGTCACACACCATCCCGACTTGGAAATATATCGGCCGTTCCTTCATCGTCGCTGGGTCAAAATCCTGGAACTCCCTTCCTAACAGCACTGTGGGAGAATCTTCACCACACGGACTGCAGTGGTTCAAGAAGGCGGCTCACCACCACCTTCTCAAGGGGCAATTAGGGATGGGCAATAAATGCCGGCCTCGCCAGCGACGCCCACATCCCATGAACGAATAATAAAGACACTCCTCGCTGGGTGACGGGTCCACCTGGGTACTGAACCCCTCCTCGGTAAGGGACGGGTCACGGCGGGCACTGACCCCCTCCTTGCTGGGGGACAGGTACCCACAGGGACTGACCACCACGCTGGGGGATGGGATCTACTGCGTGTATGGCATGGGGGGGTGGCGGTTCACGACAGATCTCCAGTCCCCGTTGTACTGAAAAACCCAGCCTTTACTCAGTTAATTGATGGCACCTCGAGGGCAGGACTCGGGCTCGGCTGTGACCCTCCTCCCACAGTTGAATAGCCGCCAAACACGCCGTCTGGGGTGCTCACACAGAGAACCATGGGGTGAAGAACTGCTGCGTCAATGCCAGTGTTTATGCTCCCTACTCCATCTTATCCTATCCTTCTATTCCTTTCTCCCTCATGTGTTTATCCAGCTTCCCCTTAAATCCATCTACACTATTCACCTCAACTACTCCTTGTGGGAGTGAGTTCCACATTCTCACCACTCTCTGGGGAAAGAAGTTTCTCCTGAATTCCCCATTGGATTTATCACTGACTATCTTATATTTATGACCCCCCCTAGTTCTGGTCTCCCCCCACAAGTGGAAATATCTTCTCTACGTCTACCCTATCGAACCCTTTCATAATCTTAAAGACCTCGATCAGGTCACCCCTCAGTCTTCTCTTTTCTAGAGAAAAGAGACCCAGTCTGTTCAGCCTTTCCTGATAGTTTATAACCTCTCAGTTCTGGTATCATCCTTGTGAATCTTTTTTGAACCTTCTCTGATGCCTTAATATCCTTTTTATAATATGGAGACCAGAACTGTGCACAGTGCTCCAAGTGTGGTCTAACCAAGGTATATGGAGACTAGAACTGTGCACAGTGCTCCAAGTGTGGTCTGACCAAGGTACATGGAGACCAGAACTGTGCACAGTGCTCCAAGTGTGGTCTGACCAAGGTACATGGAGACCAGAACTGTGCACAGTGCTCCAAGTGTGGTCTGACCAAGGTATATGGAGACCAGAACTGTGCACAGTGCTCCAAGTGTGGTCTGACCAAGGTATATGGAGACCAGAACTGTACACAGGGCTCCAAGTGTGGTCTAACCAAGGTATATGGAGACCAGAACTGTACACAGTGCTCCATGTGTGGTCTAACCAAGGTATATGGAGACCAGAACTGTACACAGGGCTCCAAGTGTGGTCTAACCAAGGTATTTGGAGCACTGTGTACAGTTCTGGTCTCCATATACCTTGGTTAGACCACACTTGGAGCACTGTGTACAGTTCTGGTCTCCATGTGTGGTCTAACCAAGGTATATGGAGACCAGATCTGTGCATAGTGCTCCAAGTGTGGTCTAACCAAGGTTCGATACAAGTTTAACCTAACTTCTCTGCTTTTCAATGCTATCCCTCCTGAAATGAACCCGTGCGTGATTTACCTTTTTATGACCTCATTAACCTGTGTCGTTAGTTTTAGTGATTTGTGCATCTGTCCCCCCAGATCCCTCTCCTCGACCCTGTTTAGAATTCAGATCTTTAATGACAAACTGTCAGTTTCCAGCTCTCGCTCCTCCTGTCCCACTTCCAGAGAGGATGAGCTGTTGAAAGAAATTGTGGGTAAATGTGGCAGTTATACTGTGGGATCTTGCTGTGCACAAACAGCAACAAGATCAGGGAGCCAGTTAATTTGATGTCAAGCAGTGACTCACTGAATAGCACGCTCACCTCAGTCAGGTCGTGGGTTCGAGCCCCCACTGCTGGCGACTCGAGCCCCATAATCCAGGCCCACACACCCCCCGGTGCCAGTACTGAGGGAGTGCTGCACTGTCGGAGGGAGATGGATATACTCTAGGACTCGAGCCCCATAATCCAGGCCCACACTCCCCATTCCCCCTCTTACTCCAGGTGAAATTTCCCAATCATTTCCATTCCGGATGGGAGTAGAGACACTATCTGCAACCATTAAAAAGATGACACACGCACACAGACAGAGTAATATAGAACCCATTTTATTCATTTACTCTCTGGTCTGTGATGTACAAACTGGGGGGAAGCCCCGTGAGGTTAGTCCTCCTCCTCGTCGTCAGCTGCCCCGGCTCCGCCCTGTGCCTTCTTGGCGTTCTTTCTCTTCACCCGCCCGGGGCGCCCTCCGCCATACGGAGATCGCAGTGAGAAATCAATGTGCTTCTGGGAGTCCAGACGCACGATGTAAGAGGGAATGTTCACCACCTGCTTACGGACTCTAGAGAGAGAGAGAGGGGGAGAGGTCAGTCTCAGGAGAAGAGCCCCCAGGGCCCGCTCTGCCCCCTCCCCCAGGACGGGCACAACGGCCAGCCAGGCAGAGCCTGCCCAACTCAGCTCATGCTAAGGGCTCTTACAGCACACTGCGCCCTCGGAGGGCAGCGGGACAGCAGGGCGCAGTAAGGGCCCCTCCCAGTGAGACTGGGACCCAGCTACAGGCAAACAGCCCCCTCCCTGGTGAGACTGGGACCCTGCTACAGGCAAACAGTCCCCTCCCTGGTGAGACTGGGACCCTGCTACAGGCAAACAGCCCCCCTCCGCAGTGAGACTGGGACCCAGCTACAGGCAAACAGCCCCCCTCCCTAGTGAGACTGGGACCCAGCTACAGGCAAACAGCCCCCCTCCCCAGCGAGACTGGGACCCAGTTACAGGCAAACAGCCCCCTCCCCAGTGAGACTGGGATCCAGCGACAGGCAAACAGCCCCCCTCCCCAGTGAGACTGGGACCCAGCTACAGGCAAACAGCCCCCCCTCCAAATGAGATTGGGACCCAGCTACAGGCAAACAGCCCCCCCTCCAAATGAGATTGGGACCCAGCTACAGGCAAACAGCCCCCCCTCCCCAGCTAGACTGGGACCCAGCTACAGGCAAACAGCCCCCCTCCCCAGCGAGACTGGGACCCAGCTACAGGCAAACAGCCCCCCCTCCCCAGCGAGACTGGGACCCAGCTACAGGCAAACAGCCCCCCTCCCCAGCAAGACTGGGACCCAGCTACAGGCAAACAGCCCCCTCCCCCCAGCGAGACTGGGACCCAGCTACAGGCAAACAGCCCCCCTCCCCCCAGCGAGACTGGGACCCAGCTACAGGCAAACAGCCCCCCTCCCCCCGGCGAGACTGGGACCCAGCTACAGGCAAACAGCCCCCCTCCCCAGCGAGACTGGGACCCAGCTACAGGCAAACAGCCCCCCTCCCCAGCGAGACTGGGACCCAGCTACAGGCAAACAGCCCCCCTCCCCAGCGAGACTGGGACCCTGCTACAGGCAGACAGCCCCCCTTCCCCCCGGCGAGACTGGGACCCAGCTACAGGCAAACAGCCCCCGGTGACTGTCACAACCTCTGCCTGTTCCGACAACGGTCAGAGTCCCCGAAGCACAACCATTACCTCTCCACAGTCGCCTTGCGGGCACCGGCCGTCCAAGGGAGTGCGCCTCTTGGCGCCGAGAGACCCCCCTCGACTCTTGCTCGCGCTCTCTCTCTCTCTCTCTCTCTCTCTCTCTCTGGGGCAAGGTATACGGCAAGCTGCCGAATGGACCTTGCTGAACCACAGCCCTGATGTGCACCGTATGTTCCCCACCCACCCAAGGGCTTATGCTCTGCACAAAAGACAAAAGCAGCATTTGTTTAATAGGGCGTCTGGCGGACGGGAAAAGGAAGGGATGAGAGACAGCGGCCCCCACCCCCCCCAACTCCGAGAACCCGGCCTCAAACAGGGCGCGGCGAACCGTGAGCAGCGAGGGGGCCCGACTGGCTGGCACTGCCCCCCCCACCGCCGAGCGAGCCAGCCGGAGACAGAGGGAGAGAGAAAGGCGGAGAGGGGGAAGCCTCTCTTCTCTCTCCTCTCCACCCCCCCCTCCCATCGTCCTGCACCCCTTCCCCGCTGCGTGACGCGAGCTGGGCTCGCACCACCTCGCAACAGCCCAGGGAAACGTTCGGCAGGGCTCGGGGAGAGGGCGTGGGCCTGAAGTGGACAGCAGGCACAGGCACGACGGGCCTCCTGCTGCGCCCATCAGTCCCCGGCCTCGTTAAAAACAAGGGCAGGGGGGCGGGAGAGCAAAAATCCCAACCCCCAGGGAGCGTGCGGGAGGGGGAGAAGAGGGGGCAGACTGCCTGAGGTGCCTACCTGATGTGTCTCTGACGGATGAGCACCCTGGCATGGTGAATGGACTTGGCCAGGCCCAGTTTGAACACCTGAGTCTGGAGCCGCCGCTCGAGGAAGTCCTCGATCTTCAGGCCCAGGATGTAATCCAGCTTCATCTTGCTCTCGTCCAGCACCCCAATACGGACCAGGCGACGGAGGAGGGCGTTACCTGTGCGGGAGAGGGAGACAAGCAGGAGAGCGTTACACAGGAGGGGAGTGACAGCGGTGTTCGAACGCTGGGAGAGTCCACCCCAAGTCTCAGTGAACCAAGTAGTTCAACACTTAGTGTCTGACAGGGATAACAATTCATCATCGACTCGGGGAGCCCACCCACCCACAATCTTCAACAACACCCCGCCCTCCCCCCAGGAGCCTTAATCAGACACCAAGCCACGTAAGGAGATATTAGGACAGGTGACCAAAAGCTCGGTCAAAGAGGGAGGTTTGAAGGAGCGTCTTAAAAGGAGGAGAGAGAGAGGGGGAGAGGTTTAGGGAGGGAATTCCAGAGCTCAGGGCCCAGGCAGCTGAAGGCACGGCCGCCGATGGTGGAGCGATGGGAATCGGGGATACGCAAGAGGCCAGAATTGGAGGAGCGCAGAGATCTCGGAGGGTCGGAGGAGGTTACAGAGATAGGGAGGGGGGGGGCGAGGGTCATGGAGGGATTTGAACAGGAGGATGAGGATTGTAGGGGCTGGAGGAGGTTACAGAGATAGGGAGGGGGGGGCGAGGGCCATGGAGGGATTTGAACAGGAGGATGAGAATTGTAGGGGGCTGGAGGAGGTTACAGAGATAGGGAGGGGGCGCGAGGGCCGTGGAGGGATTTGTACAGGAGGATGAGAATTGTAGGGGCTGGAGGAGGTTACAGAGATAGGGAGGGGGCGCGAGGGCCATGGAGGGATTTGAACAGGAGGATGAGAATTGTAGGGGCTGGAGGAGGTTACAGAGATAGGGAGGGGGGCGAGGGCCATGGAGGGATTTGTACAGGAGGATGAGAATTGTAGGGGCTGGAGGAGGTTACAGAGATAGGGAGGGGGGCGAGGGCCATGGAGGGATTTGAATAGGAGGATGAGAATTGTCGGGGCTGGAGGAGGTTACAGAGATAGGGAGGGGGCGCGAGGGCCGTGGAGGGATTTGTACAGGAGGATGAGAATTGTAGGGGCTGGAGGAGGTTACAGAGATAGGGAGGGGGCGCGAGGGCCATGGAGGGATTTGAACAGGAGGATGAGAATTGTAGGGGCTGGAGGAGGTTACAGAGATAGGGAGGGGGGCGAGGGCCATGGAGGGATTTGTACAGGAGGATGAGAATTGTAGGGGCTGGAGGAGGTTACAGAGATAGGGAGGGGGGCGAGGGCCATGGAGGGATTTGAATAGGAGGATGAGAATTGTCGGGGCTGGAGGAGGTTACAGAGATAGGGAGGGGGGCGAGGGCCATGGAGGGATTTGAACAGGAGGATGAGAATTGTAGGGGCTGGAGGAGGTTACAGAGATAGGGAGGGGGGGGCGAGGGCCATGGAGGGATTTGAACAGGAGGATGAGAATTGTAGGGGCTGGAGGAGGTTACAGAGATAGGGAGGGGGGGGCGAGGGCCATGGAGGGATTTGAACAGGAGGATGAGAATTGTCGGGGCTGGAGGAGGTTACAGAGATAGGGAGGGGGGGGCGAGGGCCATGGAGGGATTTGAACAGGAGGATGAGAATTGTAGGGGCTGGAGGAGGTTACAGAGATAGGGAGGGGGGGGCGAGGGCCATGGAGGGATTTGAACAGGAGGATGAGAATTGTCGGGGCTGGAGGAGGTTACAGAGATAGGGAGGGGGGGCGAGGGCCATGGAGGGATTTGAAGAGGAGGATGAGAATTTTAAAATCGAGGCGTTCCCGGACCGGGAACCAGTGTCGGTCCAGCGAGCACAGGGGGGTGATGGGTGAACGGGACTCGGTGTGAGTTCGGATACTGGGACTGTTTCAGACGAGCTGGAGTTTACGGAGGGCGGGCGGCCGGCCAGGAGAGCAACGGAAGAGCCGAGCCTGGAGGTGACGGGCGTATCAGTCCAGGGAGGATCTCAACACTCGATCAGATGGGGCCCTGGATCACAAACCCAGGCCACTCACTGGCTGGGACACAAAGCTGGCAGGGCGTTGGGGGGGAAAAAAAGAGCTTCAGACAGATTATCTGCAGTCCCAGCCATGAGCTGGCTCGTCTCGAGACCACTCGACTCCAGGAGCGACTTGTGCAGGGGTGGGACTTACCTTCGAACAGACGCTTGGCATCCTTCTCGTCCAGAGTCAGCAATTCTCGAGCTGCCTTACGGATCTTGGCCAGTGTGAATTTCACTCGCCAAACTTCCCGTTTATTCCGCAGTCCATATTCACCTGGGGGTGGGTGAAGAGAGAGAGAGAAACGGTCAAAGTACTGATGGGGCCCCCACCCACGGCCCCCCATCGCCCTTGCTCGCTGGACCGGGAACACCTCGAATTTAAAATTCTCATCCTCCTGTTCAAATCCCTCCATGGCCCTCGCCCCCCTCCCTATCTCTGTAACCCCCTCCAGCCCCTACAATTCTCATCCTCCTGTTCAAATCCCTCCATGGCCCTCACCCCCCTCCCTATCTCTGTAACCCCCTCCAGCCCCTACAATTCTCATCCTCCTGTTCAAATCCCTCCACGGCCCTCGCCCCCCCTCCCTATCTCTGTAACCTCCTCCAGCCCCTACAATTCTCATCCTCCTGTTCAAATCCCTCCATGGCCCTCACCCCCCTCCCTATCTCTGTAACCCCCTCCAGCCCCTACAATTCTCATCCTCCTGTTCGAATCCCTCCATGACCCTCGCCCCCCCCTCCCTATCTCTGTAACCTCCTCCAGCCCCTACAATTCTCATCCTCCTGTTCAAATCCCTCCATGACCCTCGCCCCCCCTCCCTATCTCTGTAACCCCCTCCAGCCCCTACAATTCTCATCCTCCTGTTCAAATCCCTCCATGGCCCTCGCCCCCCTCCCTATCTCTGTAACCTCCTCCAGCCCCTACAATTCTCATCCTCCTGTTCAAATCCCTCCATGGCCCTCGCCCCCCTCCCTATCTCTGTAACCTCCTCCAGCCCCTACAATTCTCATCCTCCTGTTCAAATCCCTCCATGGCCCTCACCCCCCTCCCTATCTCTGTAACCTCCTCCAGCCCCTACAATTCTCATCCTCCTGTTCAAATCCCTCCATGGCCCTCGCCCCCCCTCCCTATCTCTGTAACCTCCTCCAGCCCCTACAATCCTCATCCTCCTGTTCAAATCCCTCCATGGCCCTCGCCCCCCCTCCCTATCTCTGTAACCTCCTCCAGCCCCTACAATTCTCATCCTCCTGTTCAAATCCCTCCATGGCCCTCGCCCCACCCCTCCCTATCTCTGTAACCTCCTCCAGCCCTCAGATACAGCGTAGAGACCCCACCCAGAGCACAGCCCAACTCACCAATGAGTTTCAACTCCTGGTCCAAACGAGACTTTTCAAAAGGACGTCGTGGAGCGACATACGTCTTGCTGCAAACCCAGGTCCTGGCGACGGGCATGACTGCTCAGAGCCTGCGGGGAGGGAAGGGAGATCGGGTGATCACCACACCTCTGGTAAAGGCAGCAGCCTGGGCGCACAGCAAGATCCCACGAAACAGCGACGGGGAGAACCCGCTGGACGCCCAGGTTATCGGGGAGAACTCTGACCCCCCCCCCCCCTCTGAAAACAGCGGCCACGGGAAACCAGGCACAAACAGGCCTCTGCCCAGATCAAACCACACTCCACCTCAAGGCTCTGTTTCAAGCACCTTCAAAGATATTTTGATTATCTCTCTCTCTCTCTCAACACTCATACGAAAAGGTTAGGAAAGAAGTTTATAAAAACAATTAGGAAGGCAAAGAGAAACAATGAGGGGCACAGATAGGATGGATACTAAGGAGCTTTTTCCCTTCGTTGAGGGTTCTATAACAAGGGGGCATAGATTCAAGGTAAAAGGCGGGAGGTTTAGAGGGGATTTGAGAAAGAACTTTTTCACCCAGAGGGTGGTTGGAGTCTGGAACTCACTGCCTGAAAGGGTTGTGGAGGCAGGAACCCTCACAACATTCAAGAAGCATTTGGATGAGCACTTGAAATGCCATAGCATACAAGGCTACGGACCAAATGCTGGAATATGGGATTAGAGTAGACAGGGCTGATGGCCGGCGCGGACACGATGGGCCGAAGGGCCTCTATCCGTGCTGTATAACTCTATGACTCTAATGAAATTAAACTATCAAAGAAATTATTAACGTTGTAAAAGAAATAGTAAAGTATTCTACAGACACAAAAGTCCCCGTGACCCCTTCTGGTCGTTCCCCAATTGCTTTCTGAGCTGGTTAGCATCTACACTTTACTCGAGAACGAAAACTTGGCTCCAGTTGTAATGTGTGGGCTTGGATTATGGGGCTCGAGTCCTAGAGTATATCCATCTCCCTCCGACAGTGCGGCACTCCCTCAGTACTGGGACCGGGGAGTGTGAGCCTGGATTATGGGGCTCGAGTCCTAGAGTATATCCATCTCCCTCCGACAGTGCGGCACTCCCTCAGTACTGGGACCGGGGAGTGTGAGCCTGGATTATGGGGCTCGAGTCCTAGAGTATATCCATCTCCCTCCGACAGTGCGGCACTCCCTCAGTACTGGGACCGGGGAGTGTGGGCCTGGATTATGGGGCTCGAGTCCTAGAGTATATCCATCTCCCTCCGACAGTGCGGCACTCCCTCAGTACTGGCACCGGGGAGTGTGGGCCTGGATTATGGGGCTCGAGTCCTAGAGTATATGCATCTACCTCCGACAGTGCGGCACTCCCTCAGTACTGGGACCGGGGGAGTGTGGGCCTGGATTATGGGGCTCGAGTCCTAGAGTATATCCATCTCCCTCCGACAGTGCAGCACTCCCTCAGTACTGGGACCGGGGAGTGTGGGCCTGGATTATGGGGCTCGAGTCCTAGAGTATATCCATCTCCCTCCGACAGTGCGGCACTCCCTCAGTACTGGGACCGGGGAGTGTGAGCCTGGATTATGGGGCTCGAGTCCTAGAGTATATCCATCTCCCTCCGACAGTGCGGCACTCCCTCAGTACTGGCACCGGGGAGTGTGGGCCTGGATTATGGGGCTCGAGTCCTAGAGTATATCCATCTACCTCCGACAGTGCAGCACTCCCTCAGTACTGGCACCGGGGAGTGTGGGCCTGGATTATGGGGCTCGAGCCCTAGAGTATATCCATCTCCCTCCGACAGTGCGGCACTCCCTCAGTACTGGGACCGGGGGAGTGTGGGCCTGGATTATGGGGCTCGAGTCCTAGAGTATATCCATCTACCTCCGACAGTGCAGCACTCCCTCAGTACTGGGACCGGGGAGTGTGGGCCTGGATTATGGGGCTCGAGTCCTAGAGTATATCCATCTCCCTCCGACAGTGCGGCACTCCCTCAGTACTGGGACCGGGGAGTGTGGGCCTGGATTATGGGGCTCGAGTCCTAGAGTATATCCATCTCCCTCCGACAGTGCGGCACTCCCTCAGTACTGGCACCGGGGAGTGTGGGCCTGGATTATGGGGCTCGAGCCCTAGAGTATATCCATCTACCTCCGACAGTGCAGCCGGGAAACGATTCCAGCGCCTCCTCTGTCCGCCCCATCCCCCGGGGGAAAGCTCCCCCTTGTCCGAGAGACTGGAGGCCGGCCAGCGACGGACGACGACTGGCCGGTACTATGGTCTCGAGATTTACTCTACGGCCGATCGCAGGGAGACTGGTGTGAGGCGCAGATCCCCCCGGGGGCTGCAGAACGCAGGCCCCGAGGAGGCACCGTAACGCGGACACGCACCGCGCACACGCTGCCCAAGGCCAACGGGGACCGAGCTAAACCCCCACCAACCCACCACTGCCCCGGGGGGGGTGGGGGGGGGGGGCAAGGTTAAACCCATCGACACTCCTCCCTCTCCCTCCCTGCCTGAGCAGCCATTTAGTGCACAGCAAGATCCCACAACCAAACCAGGAGCAGCAAAGCCACCCAGTTAATCTGTGTTGGTCGAAATGGGGGGGGGCCCCCCAGGAGAACTCTTCACTCCCCCCACCCCAGGCAGCATGATCCCCCCCTCCTGAAATATATAGACAATCTATCTGCCCCCCCCTTTAATATTTTAAACATTATATTTATGATTTATTAACCCTGTGGAGGGACAGGATCTTGTCCCCTCTCCCTCACTCCCTTCCCCCCCCCCTCAACATACAGCCGTTAGGTGCACAGCAAGATCCCACAGACAGCCCATGAGGACCAGTAAACCCCCAAATACTTCTAACAATTATATATGTGCATATATTACATTTATAATACTTTAACCCAGGGATGGGGGGGGAAGGACAACAGCGCGGGTCTTCAAACCCCCTCTCCACCAACATACAGCCAATTGGGTGCACAGCAAGATCCCACAGACAGCCCATTAGGAGCAGTTAAACCCCCTCCTCCTCCTCCCTCAAAATCCCACCATCGAACTCAGACAGATCATCCATTGGTCTTATGGGGAGGATGATAGAGCTCTCCCTTCTCCCACTGACACCCCCCCTCCACCACACCCAGTCAACGCACAGCAAGATCCCACAGACAGCCCATTAGGAGCAGTTAAACCCCCCACCCCCCCCCCCAAAAAAAATACAGAGAGAGGGGGGGGTGGGGGGGGAGTGATAGAACTCTCCCTTCTCCCCCTCCACCACACCCAGACAACCATTCCATGCACAGCAAGATCCCACAGACAGCCCATTAGGAGCAGTTAAACCCCCCACCCCCCCCCCAAAAAAAAATACAGAGAGGGGGGGGGTGGGGGGAGAGTTGTGCCCATATTGAGAACACAGTGAGGCAGTGTGAGGGGGTTTAACCCCCCCACCACCACGTGTCTCCCCCCTCCCCTCCTCTCTCCCCTCTCTCCGACCCTCACCTCCGGCGTCTCCCTCGCAAAGAGACCCGACTTCCGGCCGCGCCGCCTTTATAGCGATCCCTGGCCCCGCCCCCGCCCCGCCCCCGGGGGCCCACGTCACCTCCGGCCGTGACCTCACCCCCCCTCTCTCCCTCCCTCTCTCTCCCCCCGGGTTAATAATATTTTAATCAGTCGATATTTTTTTTAATGGGTTTTTTTCCCCTCCCAAACCGGCTGTTTTTTTTTTAACCCCCCCGATCCCATTCCCCTCGCTGGGCCCCGCCCCCTCAGGGCGACGTCACATCCGGCGATGACGTCGCCCCCCCCCCCCCCCCCCGCTGCCTTTAAAGGCGGGTGTTTTTATTTCTTTGTGCGGGGATTGAATTGATTTTCCGCCCTCACTCTTTATGGAATAAATGTCACCTTTTGCTTTAATTCGGAATTAAAAAGTTTAAATCTTCCCCCGATCAACGGTTTCCAACCGTCATTTCCCTCCTTGGCCCCGCCCCTTGGAGTGACGTCGCGCTCCGGGATGACGTCGCGCTCAGGTTGTGAAGTCACGCTCGGGGACGACGTCGCACTCGGGGATGACGTCACGCCCACACATGACGTCACATTCGCGATGACGTCACGCTCGGGGACGCCTCGCCGCTCGGGGACGACGTCACACTCGCAGATGACGTCACACTCGGGGACGACGTCACGCTCGCAGATGACGTCACACTCGGGGACGACGTCACACTCGGGGACGACATCACACTCGGGGAGGATGTCACACTCGGGGATGACGTCACACTCGGGGACGACATCACACTCGGGGAGGATGTCACACTCGGGGATGACGTCACACTCGGGGACGACATCACACTCGGGGAGGATGTCACACTCGGGGATGACGTCACACTCGGGGACGACGTCACGCTCGCAGATGACGTCACACTCGGGGACGACGTCACACTCGGGGACGACATCACACTCGGGGAGGATGTCACACTCGGGGATGACGTCACACTCGGGGACGACATCACACTCGGGGAGGATGTCACACTCGCAGATGACGTCACACTCGGGGATGACGTCACACTCGGGGACGACGTCACACTCGGGGACGACATCACACTCGGGGAGGATGTCACACTCGGGGAGGACGTCACGCTCGGGGACGACGTCACACTCGGGGAGGATGTCACACTCGCAGATGACGTCACACTCGGGGATGACGTCACACTCGGGGATGACGTCACACTCGGGGACGACGTCACACTCGCAGATGACGTCACGCTCGGGGACGACGTCACGCTCGGGGACGACGTCACACTCGCGGATGACTTCACTTTCGGGGATGATGTCACTTTCAGGATGATGTCATACTCGTGGATGATGTCGGCCACCTTTTCTTTTAGAGGTGGGGGGTGGGGGAGGGTTCTCATAGAATCATAGAGCGGACCCAGCACAGAAAGATCCCACTCGGTCCACGGAGAGCGGACCCAGCACAGAAAGATCCCACTCGGCCCATCGAGAGCGGACCCAGCACAGAAAGATCCCACTCGGTCCACGGAGAGCGGACCCAGCACAGAAAGATCCCACTCGGCCCATCGAGAGCGGACCCAGCACAGAAAGATCCCACTCGGCCCATCGAGAGCGGACCCAGCACAGAAAGATCCCACTCGGTCCACGGAGAGCGGACCCAGCACAGAAAGATCCCACTCGGCCCATCGAGAGCGGACCCAGCACAGAAAGATCCCACTCGGCCCATCGAGAGCGGACCCAGCACAGAAAGATCCCATTCGGCCCATCGAGAGCGGACCCAGCACAGAAAGATCCCACTCGGTCCACGGAGAGCGGACCCAGCACAGAAAGATCCCACTCGGCCCATCGAGAGCGGACCCAGCACAGAAAGATCCCACTCGGTCCACGGAGAGCGGACCCAGCACAGAAAGATCCCACTCGGCCCATCGAGAGCGGACCCAGCACAGAAAGATCCCACTCGGCCCATCGAGAGCGGACCCAGCACAGAAAGATCCCACTCGGCCCATCGAGAGCGGACCCAGCACAGAAAGATCCCATTCAGCCCATCGAGCCTGTGCTAGCTCTTTGAAAGATCTATCCAATCAGTCCCACTCCCCCCTGCTCTTTCCCCGTATCCCTGTAAATTTTTCCCCTTTGATTATTTCTCCGATTCCCCTTTTGAAAGTTATTATTGAATCTGCTCCCTTTCAGGCAGTGAATTCCAGATCAGAACAACTCGCTGCGTAAAAAAACATTCTCCTCATCTCCCCCCTCTGGCTCTTTCCCCGATCGCCTTAAATCCGTGCCCTCTGCTCACCGACCCTCCTGCCCACTGGAAACAGTCTCTCCTTATTTACTCTCTCAAAACCCCTTCATGATTTTGAACCCCTCGATTAAATCTCTCCCCTTAACCTTCTCTGCTCTGAGGGGAACGACCCCAGATTCTCCAGTCTCTCCGCATCACTGAGGTCCCTCATCCCTGGGACCATTCTGGTAAATCTCCTCTGCACCCTCTCTAAGGCCTTCACATCTTTCCTAAAGAGCGGGGCCCAGAACTGGACCCAATACTCCAGCTGAGGGTCTAACCCAGTGTTTTATAAAGGGTTTAGCATCACTCCCTTGCTTTTGTACTCTGTGCCTCTATTTATAAAGCCCAGGATCCCAGATGCTTTTTCAACCACTTTCTCAACCTGCCCTGCCACCTTCAACGATTTGTGTACACACACCCCCAGATCTCTCTGTTCCTGTACCCCTTTTAGAATTGTGCCCTCTAGTTTATATTGCCTCTCCTCGTTCTTCCTACCAAAATGCTTCGTGAAAGAACATTTGGTTTCTCCACCCCGTTCTGTCTTTATCAGATAGAAATAAACCCCCCCGAACCCCTCGATTAGATTCCAGTCTGTAACTCACTCCCGGGTATCTGTTATTCGATATATAAACCCCCCGAACCCCTCGATTAGATTCCAGTCTGTAACTCACTCCCGGGTATCTGTTATTCTATATATAAACCCCCCGAACCCCTCGATTAGATTCCAGTCTGTAACTCACTCCCGGGTATCTGTTATTCTATATATAAACCCCCCCGAACCCCTCGATTAGATTCCAGTCTGTAACTCACTCCCGGGTATCTGTTATTCAAAATATAAACCCCCCCGAACCCCGCAATTAGATTCCAGCCTGTAACTCACTCCCGGGTATCTGTTATTCTATATATGAACCCCTCGATTAGATTCCAGCCTGTAACTCACTCCCGGGTATCTGATATTCTATATATAAACCCCCCGAACCCCTCGATTAGATTCCAGTCTGTAACTCACTCCCGGGTATCTGTTATTCGATATATAAACCCCCCGAACCCCTCGATTAGATTCCAGTCTGTAACTCACTCCCGGGTATCTGTTATTCTATATATAAACCCCCCGAACCCTGCAATTAGATTCCAGCCTGTAACTCACTCCCGGGTATCTGTTATTCTATATATAAACCCCCCGAACCCCTCGATTAGATTCCAGCCTGTAACTCACTCCCGGGTATCTGATATTCTATATGTAAACCCCCCGATCCCTGCAATTAGATTCCAGCCTGTAACTCACTCCCGGGTATCTGATATTCTATATATAAACCCCCCGATCCCTGCAATTAGATTCCAGCCTGTAACTCACTCCCGGGTATCTGTTATTCTATATATAAACCCCCCGAACCCCTCGATTAGATTCCAGTCTGTAACTCACTCCCAGGTATCTGTTATTCTATATATAAACCCCCCGAACCCCTCGATTAGATTCCAGTCTGTAACTCACTCCCGGGTATCTGTTATTCTATATATAAACCCCCGAACCCCTCGATTAGATTCCAGTCTGTAACTCACTCCCGGGTATCTGTTATTCTATATAGAAACCCCCCGAACCCCTCGATTAGATTCCAGTCTGTGACTCACTCCCGGGTATCTGTTATTCTATATATAAACCCCCCGAACCCCTCGATTAGATTCCAGTCTGTAACTCACTCCCGGGTATCTGTTATTCTATATATAAACCCCCCGAACCCCTCGATTAGATTCCAGTCTGTAACTCACTCCCGGGTATCTGTTATTCTATATATAAACCCCCCGAACCCCTCGATTAGATTCCAGTCTGTAACTCACTCCCGGGTATCTGTTATTCTATACATAAACCCCCCGAACCCCTCGATTAGATTCCAGTCTGTAACTCACTCCTGGGTATCTGTTATTCTATATATAAACCCCCCGAACCCCTTGATTAGATTCCAGCCTGTAACTCACTCCCGGGTATCTGTTATTCTATATATAAACCCCCCGAACCCCTCGATAAGATTCCAGTCTGTAACTCACTCCCGGGTATCTGTTATTCTAAATATAAACCCCCCGAACCCCTCGATTAGATTCCAGTCTGTAACTCACACCCGGGTATCTGTTATTCTATATATAAACCCCCCGAACCCCTCGATTAGATTCCAGTCTGTAACTCACTCCCAGGTATCTGTTATTCTATATATAAACCCCCCCGAACCCCTCGATTAGATTCCAGTCTGTAACTCACTCCCGGGTATCTGTTATTCTATATATAAACCCCCCGAACCCTGCAATTAGATTCCAGCCTGTAACTCACTCCCGGGTATCTGTTATTCTATATATAAACCCCCCGAACCCCTCGATTAGATTCCAGTCTGTAACTCACTCCCGGGTATCTGTTATTCTATATATAAACCCCCCGAACCCCTCGATTAGATTCCAGTCTGTAACTCACTCCCGGGTATCTGTTATTCTATATATAAACCCCCCGAACCCCTCGATTAGATTCCAGCCTGTAACTCACTCCCGGGTATCTGTTATTCTATATATAATCCCCCGAACCCCTCGATTAGATTCCAGTCTGTAACTCACTCCCGGGTATCTGTTATTCTATATATAAACCCCCCGAACCTCTCGATTAGATTCCAGTCTATAACTCACTCCCAGGTATCTGTTATTCTATATATAAACCCCCCGAACCCCTCGATTGGATTCCAGTCTGTAACTCACTCCCAGGTATCTGTTATTCTATATATAAACCCCCCGAACCCCTCAATCAGATTCCAGTCTGTAACTCACTCCTGGGTATCTGTTATTCTATATATAAACCCCCCAAACCCCTCGATTAGATTCCAGTCTGTAACTCACTCCCAGGTATCTGTTATTCTATATATAAACCCCCCGAACCCCTCGATTAGATTCCAGTCTGTAACTCACTCCCGGGTATCTGTTATTCTATATATAAACCCCCCGAACCCCTCGATTAGATTCCAGTCTGTAACTCACTCCCGGGTATCTGTTATTCTATATATAAACCCCCCGAACCCCTCGATTAGATTCCAGTCTGTAACTCACTCCCGGGTATCTGTTATTCTGTATATAAACCCCCGAACCCCTCGATTAGATTCCAGTCTGTAACTCACTCCCGGGTATCTGTTATTCTATATATAAACCCCCCGAACCCCTCGATTAGATTCCAGTCTGTAACTCACTCCCGGGTATCTGTTATTCTGTATATAAACCCCCCAAACCCCTCGATTAGATTCCAGTCTGCAACTCACTCCCGGGTATCTGTTATTCTATATATAAACCCCCCGAACCCCTCGATTAGATTCCAGTCTGTAACTCACTCCCGGGTATCTGTTATTCTATATATAAACCCCCCGAACCCCTCGATTAGATTCCAGTCTGTAACTCACTCCCGGGTATC
This sequence comes from Heptranchias perlo, assembly GCF_035084215.1. Lineage (NCBI taxonomy): Eukaryota > Metazoa > Chordata > Chondrichthyes > Hexanchiformes > Hexanchidae > Heptranchias > Heptranchias perlo. The sequence continues at coordinate 23,662 of NW_027139806.1, read as the reverse complement.
TGTTATTCTATATATAAACCCCCCGAACCCCTCGATTAGATTCCAGTCTGTAACTCACTCCCGGGTATCTGTTATTCTATATATAAACCCCCCGAACCGCTCGATTAGATTCCAGTCTGTAACTCACTCCCGGGTATCTGTTATTCTATATAGAAACCCCCCGAACCCCTCGATTAGATTCCAGCCTGTAACTCACTCCCGGGTATCTGTTATTCTATATATAAACCCCCCGAACCCCTCGATTAGATTCCAGTCTGTAACTCACTCCCGGGTATCTGTTATTCTATATATAAACCCCCCCGAACCCCTCGATTAGATTCCAGTCTGTAACTCACTCCCGGGTATCTGTTATTCTATATATAAACCCCCCCGAACCCCTCGATTAGATTCCAGCCTGTAACTCACTCCCGGGTTTCTGTTATTCTATATATAAACCCCCCGAACCCCTCGATTAGATTCCAGTCTGTAACTCACTCCCGGGTATCTGTTATTCTATATATAAACCCCCCGAACCCCTCGATTAGATTCCAGCCTGTAACTCACTCCCGGGTATCTGTTATTCTATATATAAACCCCCCGAACCCCTCGATTAGATTCCAGTCTGTAACTCACTCCCGGGTATCTGTTATTCTGTATATAAACCCCCCGAACCCCTCGATTAGATTCCAGCCTGGACTTTATTTTGTTGTACGATATATAAAAGTACATTTGATGCTGATAGGGTGAGATAAAGTAGGGAGGGAGAGGGATCGTGTGGAGTGTAAAGACTGGCAGGGCCCAGTTGGGCCAAATGGCCTGTTTATGTGCTGTACTTTCGATGCAATTTATAATCTTGCTGTAGTACATCCTTTCAACCAGTTGGTCACAGTGTTGTTCTTTCTGATAGACCAGTAGGACGTTGCAACGTTAAATATGACTTCTCACTGGGGGATGGGATCCAGGGACAGGTACAGGGTTAGATACAGAGTAAAGCTCCCTCTACACTGTCCCATCAAACACTCCCAGGGCAGGTACAGGGTTAGATACAGAGTAAAGCTCCCTCGACACTGTCCCATCAAACACTCCCAGGGCAGGTACAGGGTTAGATACAGAGTGAAGCTCCCTCTACACTGTCCCATCAAACACTCCCAGGGCAGGTACAGGGTTAGATGCAGAGTAAAGCTCCCTCCACACTGTCCCGTCAAACACTCCCAGGGCAGGTACAGGGTTAGATACAGAGTAAAGCTCCCTCTACACTGTCCCATCAAACACTCCCAGGGCAGGTACAGGGTTAGATACAGAGTAAAGCTCCCTCTACACTGTCCCATCAAACACTCCCAGGGCAGGTACAGGGTTAGATACAGAGTAAAGCTCCCTCGACACTGTCCCATCAAACACTCCCAGGGCAGGTACAGGGTTAGATACAGAGTAAAGCTCCCTCTGCACTGTCCCATCAAACACTCCCAGGGCAGGTACAGGGTTAGATACAGAGTAAAGCTCCCTCTGCACTGTACCATCAAACACTCCCAGGGCAGGTACAGGGTTAGATACAGAGTAAAGCTCCCTCCACACTGTCCCATCAAACACTCCCAGGGCAGGTACAGGGTTAGATACAGAGTAAAGCTCCCTCAACACTGTCCCATCAAACACTCCCAGGGCAGGTACAGGGTTAGATACAGAGTAAAGCTCCCTCCACACTGTCCCATCAAACACTCCCAGGGCAGGTACAGGGTTAGGTCCAGAGTAAAGCTGCCTCTACACTGTCCCATCAAACACTCCCAGGGCAGGTACAGGGTTAGATACAGAGTAAAGCTCCCTCTACACTGTCCCGTCAAACACTCCCAGGGCAGGTACAGGGTTAGATACAGAGTAAAGCTCCCTCTACACTGTCCCATCAAACACTCCCAGGGCAGGTACAGGGTTAGGTCCAGAGTAAAGCTCCCTCTACACTGTCCCATCAAACACTCCCAGGGCAGGTACAGGGTTAGATACAGAGTAAAGCTCCCTCCACACTGTCCCATCAAACACTCCCAGGGCAGGTACAGGGTTAGGTCCAGAGTAAAGCTCCCTCTACACTGTCCCATCAAACACTCCCAGGGCAGGTACAGGGTTAGATACAGAGTAAAGCTCCCTCCACACTGTCCCGTCAAACACTCCCAGGGCAGGTACAGGGTTAGATACAGAGTAAAGCTCCCTCTACACTGTCCCATCAAACACTCCCAGGGCAGGTACAGGGTTAGATACAGAGTAAAGCTCCCTCTGCACTGTACCATCAAACACTCCCAGGGCAGGTACAGGGTTAGATACAGAGTAAAGCTCCCTCCACACTGTCCCATCAAACACTCCCAGGGCAGGTACAGGGTTAGATACAGAGTAAAGCTCCCTCTACACTGTCCCATCAAACACTCCCAGGGCAGGTACAGGGTTAGATACAGAGTAAAGCTCCCTCTACACTGTCCCATCAAACACTCCCAGGGCAGGTACAGGGTTAGGTCCAGAGTAAAGCTCCCTCTACACTGTCCATCAAACACTCCCAGGGCAGGTACAGGGTTAGATACAGAGTAAAGCTCCCTCTACACTGTCCCATCAAACACTCCCAGGGCAGGTACAGGGTTAGATACAGAGTAAGTCCCTCTACACTGTCCCGTCAAATACTCCCATGGCAGGTACAGGGTTAGATACAGAGTAAAGCTCCCTCTGACACTGTCCCATCAAACACTCCCAGGGCAGGTACAGGGTTAGATACAGAGTAAAGCTCCCTCTACACCGTCCCGTCAAACACTCCCAGGCAGATACAGGTTTAGATACAGAGTAAAGCTCCCTCTACACTGTCCCATCAAACACTCCCAGGGCAGGTACAGGGTTAGATACAGAGTAAAGCTCCCTCTACACTGTCCCATCAAACACTCCCAGGGCAGGTACAGGGTTAGATACAGAGTAAAGCTCCCTCTACACTGTCCCATCAAACACTCCCAGGGCAGGTACAGGGTTAGATACAGAGTAAAGCTCCCTCTACACTGTCCCATCAAACACTCCCAGGGACAGGTACAGGGTTAGATACAGAGTAAAGCTCCCTCTACACTGTCCCATCAAACACTCCCAGGGCAGGTACAGGGTTAGATACAGAGTAAAGCTCCCTCTACACTGTCCGTCAAACACTCCCAGGGCAGGTACAGGGTTAGATACAGAGTAAAGCTCCCTCCACACTGTCCCATCAAACACTCCCAGGGCAGGTACAGGGTTAGATACAGAGTAAAGCTCCCTCTACACTGTCCCATCAAACACTCCCAGGGCAGGTACAGGGTTAGATACAGAGTAAAGCTCCCTCTACACTGTCGCATCAAACACTCCCAGGGCAGGTACAGGTTAGATACAGAGTAAAGCTCCCTCTACACTGTCCCATCAAACACTCCCAGGGCAGGTACAGGGTTAGATACAGAGTAAAGCTCCCTCTACACTGTCCATCAAACACTCCCAGGGCAGGTACAGGTTAGATACAGAGTGAAGCTCCGTCTACACTGTCCCATCAAACACTCCCAGGGCAGGTACAGGGTTAGATACAGAGTGAAGCTCCGTCTACACTGTCCCATCAAACACTCCCAGGCAGTACAGGGTTAGACACAGAGTAAAGCTCCCTCTACACTGTCCCATCAAACACTCCCAGGGCAGGTACAGGGTTAGATACAGAGTAAAGCTCCCTCTACACTGTCCCCATCAAACACTCCTAGGGCAGGTACAGGGTAGATACAGAGTAAAGCTCCTCTACACTCTCCCATCAAACACTCCCAGGGAGGTACTGCACAGGTCTGGAGCCCGTTCAGACTCCCCCACACACACTGTTAGATCCAGGATTCTGTAATCAGGAGCCCATTGAGACTGAAGGAGGTGAGATGTGAGATCAGGCTGCCTGGCGTCTGTGGATAATTTGAGTGTTGTCAGAACAGTCTGTCTGCCTGCAGCTGCCTTGTTGAATCTCTCCCTGACAGCCGTTTAAGGAGGTCACTGTACGACTACACTCTAACTGGTCAGCAGCCAACAAGGCGCAGTAATGGCACGGAGACAGTATGGACTTGGCAGGTCAGGCTGCATCTGGGGGCAGAACAGGGCAGTTCATGTCTCTGGGGTGGGCTCTTTGACCCAAGCAGAGGGGCCAAATTTAGAAAGGAGCAGATGCACAGACACACAGAGAGGGACACGCACACAGACAGACAGACAGACAGAGACACACACACATGCACACAGACACACAGAGAGGGACACGCACACAGACAGACAGACAGAGACACACACACATGCACACAGACACACAGAGAGGGGACACGCACACAGACAGACAGACAGAGACACACACACATGCACACAGACACACACAGGGACAGGGACATGCACACAGGCAGAGATACACACACACACGCACACAGACAGACACACGCACACAGACAGACACACACACAGACAGAGACATGCACACACACAGACATACACATACACACAGACAGCGACATGCACACAGGCACACAGACAGAGATACACACACACACACACACACAGTGACACGCCGCACACAGACAGAGACACACACACAGACACATGCACACAGACAGACACACACACACACAGAGTGACACACACACACAGACAGAGACACGCACAGACAAACAGGTAGAGACACGCACACACACAGACATGCACACACACACACACACACACAGGCAGAGACACGCACACACACAGACAGAGACACACAGACATACATACACACAGACACGGACAGGCACACACAGACACACACACACACAAACACAGAGAGAGAGACATGCACACACACAGACACAGATACACGCACACACAGACACACACAGACACAGACATGCACACACAGACACGCACAGACACACAGACGCAGACATGCACACACAGACACGCACAGACACACAGACGCAGACACGCACACAGACACAGACACGCACAGAAACACAGACGCAGACATGCACACACACAGACACAGACACACACACACACACACACAGAGACACGCACACACACAGACACACAGGCATAGGGAAACATACACACAGACACACACACACGCACACAGATATGCACACACATAGACACACACACACAGACATGCACAGACACACAAACACGCACATACGCAGACACGCACACACAGACACAGATACACACAGACACACACACAGACACAGTCACAGGGACATACAGAGACACGCACACAGATACAGACATGCAGACACACACGCACCCACACACGCACACAGACACACACATGCACACACAGACACACACACAGACACACAACACACACACATGGACACACACAGACACGGAAACACGCATATACAGTCACGCACAGAAATACACACATGGACTCACATAGGCACCTCTCCCATTTACACTCAGACACCGGGCAGCCTGTTCCCTATCGGAGGGGGATTAACCCTCTCACCCACCTCTCCCCATTTACACTCAGACACCGGGCAGCCTGTTCCCTATCAGAGGGGGATTAACCCTCTCACCCACCTCTCCCCATTTACACTCAGACACCGGGCAGCCTGTTCCCTATCGGAGGGGATTAACCCTCTCACCCACCTCTCCCCATTTACACTCAGACACCGGGCAGCCTGTTCCCTATCGGAGGGGGATTAACCCTCTCACCCACCTCTCCCCATTTACACTCAGACACCGGGCAGCCCGTTCCCTATCGGAGGAATTCTCAGTAGTCGTCGATGAGAGAATTCTGCCTCTGTTTCTCACCAATTTATTTGCGAATCGTACACACTGGTTCACAGCTCTGTCCACTCCAGCCTTAACAGAATGACCAATTGCCTGTCAGTGGAGTTAGCGAGCACTGCCTGTCACCCCTGGCTATCCCACGTCTGCTCCTCGGGAATCCTGTCTCTCACGTTCTCCTCATTGGGTTGCTGGCCTCTTGGCGGCTTTAATCTGGCCCCCGTCACTCTGTGCCATTCATACTGAACGATGGAATGGATGATCCAATCTCAATGCTCATCAGTCTGTCCCCCAGGAGAAGGGGGCGAAGGGCAGGGATCTGTCTGACTACGGCCCCCATCTCCCACCATATAACCCAACCAATACCCCCAAGGCCGGGTCAGTCATTGGTCAGTGGGGTAGCAGTCTCCCATGGGAGGGAGGGAGGGAGGGAGAGGAGGAGGGAGGAAGAGAATGGAGGAAGGGAAGGAGAGAGGGGGAGAAGGGTGGGAGGGAGTGAAGGAGGGAGGACGGGAGGGAGGGAGGGGAAGGGGAGAAGGGAGGGGAGGGAGAGGGGAGGGAGGGGAGAGCAGGAGGGGGTAGGGTGGCGTGGGAGGGGATGGGAGGGAGGAGGAATGGAGGGAGGGAGGGGAGGGAGAGGGGAGAAGGGAGAAGGGTGAGAGGGAGGGATGGAGAAAGGGAGGGAATGAGGAAGGGAAGGTGGGAGGGGAAGGAGAGGGAGGAAGGGAGAGGAGGAGGGGGTAGGGTGTGATGGGAGGAGAGGGAGGGAGGAGGAATGGAGGGAGGGAGGGGAGGGAGAGGGGGGAAGGGTGAGAGGGAGAGGGGAGGAAGGGAGAGCAGGAGGGGTAGGGTGGGATGGGAGGAGAGGGAGGGAGGAGGAATGGAGGGAGGGAGGGGAGGGAGAGGGGGGAAGGTGAAAGGGAGGGAGGGAGGGAATGGAGGGAGGGAGGGAGGGGAGGGAGAGGGGAGAAGGGTGAGATGGAGGGATGGAGAAAGGGAGGGAGGAGGGAGGGAATGGAGGAAGTGGGAGGGGAGGGAGGGAGAAGGGTGGGAGGAAGGGAGGGAGGGGAAGGAGAGGGGAGGAAGGGAGGGAAGAGGGAGGGGGTCTGGTGAGAGAGAATGGAGGGAGGGGGAGGAGAGGGAGGGGAGCAAAGAAGGGAGGAAGTCTTGGATTTCTATCACCACCTCAGAATGTCCCAAAGCGCTTTACAGCCAATGACGGACTTTTTTTGAAGTGCGGTCACTGTTGTAATGTGGGAAACGCAGCAGACAATTTTGCGCACAGCAAGATCCCACAAACAGCGATGTGAGAAACGATTAGATCACCCCCCTGTGCTCGCTGGACCGACATTGGCTCCCGGTCCGGGAACGCCTCGATTTTAAAATCCTCATCCTCTCCTGTTCAAATCCCTCCATGGCCCTCGCCCCCCCTCCCTATCTCTGTAACCTCCTCCAGCCCCGACAATTCTCATCCTCCTGTTCAAATCCCTCCATGACCCTCGCCCCCCTCCCTATCTCTGTAACCTCCTCCAGCCCCGACAATTCTCATCCTCCTCTTCAAATCCCTCCATGGCCCTCGCTCCCCCTCCCTATCTCTGTAACCTCCTCCAGCCCCTACAATTCTCATCCTCCTGTTCAAATCCCTCCATGGCCCTCGCCCCCCCTCCCTATCTCTGTAACCTCCTCCAGCCCCTACAATTCTCATCCTCCTCTTCAAATCCCTCCATGGCCCTCGCCCTCCCTCCCTATCTCTGTAACCTCCTCCAGCCCCGACAATCCTCATCCTCCTGTTCAAATCCCTCCATGGCCCTCGCTCCCCCTCCCTATCTCTGTCACCTCCTCCAGCCCCTACAATTCTCATCCTCCTGTTCAAATCCCTCCATGGCCCTCGCCCCCCCCTCCCTATCTCTGTAACCTCCTCCAGCCCCTAAAATTCTCATCCTCCTGTTCAAATCCCTCCATGGCCCTCGCCCCCCTCCCTATCTCTGTAACCTCCTCCAGCCCCGACAATTCTCATCCTCCTGTTCAAATCCCTCCATGGCCCTCGCCCCCCCTCCCTATCTCTGTAACCTCCTCCAGCCCCTAAAATTCTCATCCTCCTGTTCAAATCCCTCCATGGCCCTCGCCCCCCCCTCCCTATCTCTGTAACCTCCTCCAGCCCCGACAATTCTCATCCTCCTGTTCAAATCCCTCCATGGCCCTCGCCCCCCCTCCCTATCTCTGTAACCTCCTCCAGCCCCTAAAATTCTCATCCTCCTGTTCAAATCCCTCCATGGCCCTCGCCCCCCTCCCTATCTCTGTAACCTCCTCCAGCCCCTACAATTGTCATCCTCCTGTTCAAATCCCTCCATGGCCCTCGCCCCCCTCCCTATCTCTGTAACCTCCTCCAGCCCCTACAATTCTCATCCTCCTGTTCAAATCCCTCCATGACCCTCGTCCCCCCTCCCTATCTCTGTAACCTCCTCCAGCCCCTACAATTCTCATCCTCCTGTTCAAATCCCTCCATGACCCTCGTCCCCCCCTCCCTATCTCTGTAACCTCCTCCAGCCCCTACAATTCTCATCCTCCTGTTCAAATCCCTCCATGGCCCTCGCCCCCCCTCCCTATCTCTGTAACCTCCTCCAGTCCCTACAATCCTCATCCTCCTGTTCAAATCCCTCCATGGCCCTCGCCCCCCCCTCCCTATCTCTGTAACCTCCTCCAGCCCCTACAATTCTCATCCTCCTGTTCAAATCCCTCCATGGCCCTCGCCCCCCTCCCTATCTCTGTAACCTCCTCCAGCCCATACAACCTTCCGAGATCTCTGCGCTCCTCCAATTCGTTCATGGGATGTGGGTGTCGCTGGTGAGGCCGGCATTTATTGCCCATCCCCTAATTGCCCCTTGAGAAGGTGGTGGTGAGCCGCCTTCTTGAACCGCTGCAGTCCGTGTGGTGACGGTTCTCCCACAGTGCCGTTAGGAAGGGAGTTCCAGGATTTTGACCCAGCGACGATGAAGGAACGGCCGATATATTTCCAAGTCGGGATGGTGTGTGACTCGGAGGGGAACGTGCAGGTGGTGTTGGTCCCATGCGCCTGCTGCTCTTGTCCTTCTAGGTGGTAGAGGTCGCGGGTTTGGGAGGTGCTGTCGAAGAAGCCTTGGCGAGTTGCTGCAGTGCATCCTGTGGATGGTACACACTGCGGCCACGGTGCGCCGGTGGTGAAGGGAGTGAATGTTTAGGGTGGTGGATGGGGTGCCAATCAAGCGGGCTGCTTTGTCCTGGATGGTGTCGAGCTTCTCGAGTGTTGTTGGAGCTGCACTCATCCAGGCAAGTGGAGAGTATTCCATCACACTCCTGACTTGTGCCTTGGAGATGGTGGAAAGGCTTTGGGGAGTCAGGAGGTGAGTCACTCGCCGCAGAATACCCAGCCTCTGACCTGCTCTTGTAGCCACAGTATTTATATGGCTGGTCCAGTTCAGTTTCTGGTCAATGGTGACCCCCAGGATGTTGATGGTGGGGGATTCGGTGATGGTAATGCCGTTGAATGTCAAGGGGAGGTGGTTAGGCTCTCTCTTGTGCATTCCCCGATTCCCATCGCTCCACCATTGGCGGCCGTGCCTTCAGCTGCCTGGGGCCCTGAGCTCCGGAATTCCCTCCCTAAACCTCTCCCCCCCTCTCTCTCCTCCTTTAAGACGCTCCTTAAAACCTCCCTCTTTGACCGAGCTTTTGGTCACCTGTCCCTAAGATCTCCTCATGTGTCTCGGGGTCTGATTCTGCCTGACCTACGCTCCTGGGGAGCGCCCCTGGGACGTTTGATCAAGTTAATGGGGGGCTGTTGTTGTCATTCGTCGCACGAGTGCGATTTCTCATGCGGACACCCTGTTATTTGGAGCGACAGCCTGCTGGGAGAGGGACGTGCTCGCGATCCCAAATGGCGCCCACGCGCGTCGCAGATAAAGGCTTCGTCATGGCAACGCAGCCCGATCAGCCATGACGCGCTCTGTGCATTTCATTTACCGTCAGCAGAGTGGAACTTGCTTCTCGCCAAGGCGACTGACAGCTGAGGCAGGACCTGTTAAGTGTGAAGGATGAGGGACGGTCAGTAAGTTTCCGAGACTGTAACAATTAATTCCGGCACCAGGTAATTAGAGAGACCCCCAGTCAGTGCACAGATATCTCCCTGAGAGAGAGGGGACTGAGAGACACCAGTCAGTGTACAGATATCTCCCTGAGAGAGAGGGGACTGAGAGACACCAGTCAGTGTACAGATATCTCCCTGAGAGAGAGGGGACTGAGAGACACCAGTCAGTGCACAGATATCTCCCTGAGAGAGAGGGGACTGAGAGACACCAGTCAGTGTACAGATATCTCCCTGAGAGAGAGGGACTGAGAGACACCAGTCAGTGTACAGATATCTCCCTGAGAGAGAGGGGACTGAGAGACACCAGTCAGTGCACAGATATCTCCCTGAGAGAGGGGACTGAGAGACACCAGTCAGTGTACAGATATCTCCCTGAGAGAGAGGGACTGAGAGACACCAGTCAGTGTACAGATATCTCCCTGAGAGAGAGGGACTGAGAGACACCAGTCAGTGTACAGATATCTCCCTGAGAGTGAGGGGACTGAGAGACACCAGTCAGTGTACAGATATCTCCCTGAGAGAGAGGGACTGAGAGACCCCAGTCAGTGTACAGATATCTCCCTGAGAGAGAGGGGACTGAGAGACACCAGTCAGTGTACAGATATCTCCCACAGAGAGAGAGGACTGAGAGACACCAGTCAGTGTACAGATATCTCCCTGAGAGAGGGACTGAGAGACACCAGTCAGTGTACAGATATCTCCCACAGAGAGAGGGGACTGAGAGACACCAGTCAGTGTACAGATATCTCCCACAGAGAGAGGGGACTGAGAGACACCAGTCAGTGTACAGATATCTCCTTGAGAAAGAGGGACTGAGAGACACCAGTCAGTGTACAGATATCTCACTGAGAGAGAGGGGACTGAGAGACACCAGTCAGTGTACAGATATCTCCTTGAGAAAGAGGGACTGAGAGACACCAGTCAGTGTACAGATATCTCCCTGAGAGAGAGGGACTGAGAGACACCAGTCAGTGTACAGATATCTCCCTGAGAGAGAGGGACTGAGAGACACCAGTCAGTGTACAGATATTTCCCTGAGAGAATGAGGGACTGAGAGTCACCAGTCAGTGTACAGATATCTCCCTGAGAGAGAGGGACTCAGAGACACCAGTCAGTGTACAGATATCTCCCTGAGAGAGGGACTGAGAGACACCAGTCAGTGTACAGATATCTCCCTGAGAGAGAGGGACTGAGAGACACCAGTCAGTGTACAGATATCACCCTGAGAGAGAGGGACTGAGAGACACCAGTCAGTGTACAGATATCTCCCTGAGAGTGAGGGGACTGAGAGACACCAGTCAGTGTACAGATATCTCCCTGAGAGAGAGGGGACTGAGAGACACCAGTCAGTGTACAGATATCTCCCTGAGAGAGAGGGGACTGAGAGACACCAGTCAGTGTACAGATATCTCCCTGAGAGAGAGGGACTGAGAGACACCAGTCAGTGTACAGATATCTTCCTGAGGGAGAGGGACTGAGAGACACCAGTCAGTGTACAGATATCTCCCTGAGAGAGAGGGGACTGAGAGACACAATTCATTGTATATAAATCTCCCAGACAGAGAGGGGACTGAGAGACACCAGTCAGCGTACAGATATCTCCCTGAGAGAGAGGGGACTGAGAGAAACCAGTCAGTGTACAGATATCTCCCTGAGAGAGAGGGGACTGAGAGACACCAGTCAGTGTGCAGATATTTCCCTGAGAGAGGGGACTGAGAGACACCAGTCAGTGTACAGATATCTCCCTGAGAGAGAGGGGACTGAGAGACACCAGTCAGCGTACAGATATCTCCCTGAGAGAGGGACTGAGAGACACCAGTCAGTGTACAGATATCTCCCTGAGAGAGAGGGACTGAGAGACACCAGTCAGTGTACAGATACCTCCCTGAGAGAGAGGGGACTGAGAGACACCAGTCAGTGTACAGATATGTCCCTGAGAGAGAGGGGACTGAGAGACACCAGTCAGTGTACAGATATGTCCCTGAGAGAGAGGGGACTGAGCGACACCAGTCAGTGTACAGATATCTGCCTGAGAGAGAGGGGACTGAGAGACACCAGTCAGTGTACAGATATCTCCCTGAGAGAGAGGGGACTGAGAGACACCAGTCAGTGTACAGATATCTCCCTGAGAGAGAGGGACTGAGAGACACCAGTCAGTGTACAGATATCTCCCTGAGAGAGAGGGGACTGAGAGACACCAGTCAGTGTACAGATATCTCCCTGAGAGAGAGGGACTGAGAGACCCCAGTCAGTGTACAGATATCTCCCTGAGAGAGAGGGGACTGAGAGACACCAGTCAGTGTACAGATATCTCCCACAGAGAGAGAGGACTGAGAGACACCAGTCAGTGTACAGATATCTCCCTGAGAGAGGGACTGAGAGACACCAGTCAGTGTACAGATATCTCCCACAGAGAGAGGGGACTGAGAGACACCAGTCAGTGTACAGATATCTCCTTGAGAAAGAGGGACTGAGAGACACCAGTCAGTGTACAGATATCTCCCTGAGAGAGAGGGGACTGAGCGACACCAGTCAGTGTACAGATATCTGCCTGAGAGAGAGGGGACTGAGAGACACCAGTCAGTGTACAGATATCTCCCTGAGAGAGAGGGGACTGAGAGACACCAGTCAGTGTACAGATATCTCCCTGAGAGAGAGGGACTGAGAGACACCAGTCAGTGTACAGATATCTCCCTGAGAGAGAGGGACTGAGAGACACCAGTCAGTGTACAGATATCTCCCTGAGAGAGAGGGACTGAGAGACACCAGTCAGTGTACAGATATCACCCTGAGAGAGAGGGACTGAGAGACACCAGTCAGTGTACAGATATCTCCCTGAGAGTGAGGGGACTGAGAGACACCAGTCAGTGTACAGATATCTCCCTGAGAGAGAGGGGACGGAGAGACACCAGTCAGTGTACAGATATCTCCCTGAGAGAGAGGGGACTGAGAGACACCAGTCAGTGTACAGATATCTCCCTGAGAGAGAGGGACTGAGAGACACCAGTCAGTGTCCAGATATCTCCCTGAGAGAGAGGGGACTGAGAGACACCAGTCAGTGTACAGATATCTCCCTGAGAGAGAGGGGACTGAGAGACACCAGTCAGTGTACAGATATCTCCCTGAGAGAGAGGGGACTGAGAGACACCAGTCAGTGTACAGATATCTCCCTGAGAGAGGGGACTGAGAGACACCAGTCAGTGTACAGATATCTCCCTGAGAGAGAGGGGACTGAGAGACACCAGTCAGTATACAGATATCTCCCTGAGAGAGAGGGGACTGAGAGACACCAGTCAGTGTACAGATATCTCCCTGAGAGAGAGGGGACTGAGAGACACCAGTCAGTGTACAGATATCTTCCTGAGGGAGAGGGACTGAGAGACACCAGTCAGTGTACAGATATCTCCCTGAGAGAGAGGGGACTGAGAGACACCATTCATTGTATATAAATCTCCCAGACAGAGAGGGGACTGAGAGACACCAGTCAGCGTACAGATATCTCCCTGAGAGAGAGGGGACTGAGAGACACCAGTCAGTGTGAAGATATTTCCCTGAGAGAGGGGACTGAGAGACACCAGTCAGTGTACAGATATCTCCCTGAGAGAGAGGGGACTGAGAGACACCAGTCAGTGTACAGATATCTCCCTGAGAGAGAGGGGACTGAGAGACACCAGTCAGTGTACAGATATCTCCCTGAGAGAGAGGGGACTGAGAGACACCAGTCAGTGTACAGATATCTCCCTGAGAGAGAGGGGACTGAGAGACACCAGTCAGTGTACAGATATCTCCCTGAGAGAGGGGACTGAGAGACACCAGTCAGTGTACAGATATCTCCCTGAGAGAGAGGGGACTGAGAGACACCAGTCAGTATACAGATATCTCCCTGAGAGAGAGGGGACTGAGAGACACCAGTCAGTGTACAGATATCTCCCTGAGAGAGAGGGGACTGAGAGACACCAGTCAGTGTACAGATATCTTCCTGAGGGAGAGGGACTGAGAGACACCAGTCAGTGTACAGATATCTCCCTGAGAGAGAGGGGACTGAGAGACACCATTCATTGTATATAAATCTCCCAGACAGAGAGGGGACTGAGAGACACCAGTCAGCGTACAGATATCTCCCTGAGAGAGAGGGGACTGAGAGACACCAGTCAGTGTGAAGATATTTCCCTGAGAGAGGGGACTGAGAGACACCAGTCAGTGTACAGATATCTCCCTGAGAGAGAGGGGACTGAGAGACACCAGTCAGTGTACAGATATCTCCCTGAGAGAGAGGGGACTGAGAGACACCAGTCAGTGTGAAGATATTTCCCTGAGAGAGGGGACTGAGAGACACCAGTCAGTGTACAGATATCTCCCTGAGAGAGAGGGGACTGAGAGACACCAGTCAGCGTACAGATATCTCCCTGAGAGAGAGGGGACTGAGAGACACCAGTCAGTGTGAAGATATTTCCCTGAGAGAGGGGACTGAGAGACACCAGTCAGTGTACAGATATCTCCCTGAGAGAGAGGGGACTGAGAGACACCAGTCAGTGTACAGATATCTCCCTGAGAGAGAGGGGACTGAGAGACACCAGTCAGTGTGAAGATATTTCCCTGAGAGAGGGGACTGAGAGACACCAGTCAGTGTACAGATATCTCCCTGAGAGAGAGGGGACTGAGAGACACCAGTCAGCGTACAGATATCTCCCTGAGAGAGGGACTGAGAGACACCAGTCAGTGTACAGATATCTCCCTGAGAGAGAGGGACTGAGAGACACCAGTCAGTGTACAGATACCTCCCTGAGAGAGAGGGGACTGAGAGACACCAGTCAGTGTACAGATATGTCCCTGAGAGAGAGGGGACTGAGAGACACCAGTCAGTGTACAGATATGTCCCTGAGAGAGAGGGGACTGAGCGACACCAGTCAGTGTACAGATATCTGCCTGAGAGAGAGGGGACTGAGAGACACCAGTCAGTGTACAGATATCTCCCTGAGAGAGAGGGGACTGAGAGACACCAGTCAGTGTACAGATATCTCCCTGAGAGAGAGGGACTGAGAGACACCAGTCAGTGTACAGATATCTCCCTGAGAGAGAGGGGACTGAGAGACACCAGTCAGTGTACAGATATCTCCCTGAGAGAGAGGACTAAGAGACACCAGTCAGTGTACAGATATCTCCCTGAGAGAGAGGGGACTGAGAGACACCAGTCAGTGTACAGATATCTCCCTGAGAGAGAGGGGACTGAGAGACACCAGTCAGTGTACAGATATCTCCCTGAGAGAGAGGGACTGAGAGACACCAGTCAGTGTACAGATATCTCCCTGAGAGAGAGGGGACTGAGAGACACCAGTCAGTGTACAGATATCTCCCTGAGAGAGAGGGACTGAGAGACACCAGTCAGTGTACAGATATATCCCTGAGAGAGGGACTGAGAGACACCAGTCAGTGTATATATATCTCCCAGACAGGGAGGGGACTGAGAGACACCAGTCAGCGTACAGATATCACCCTGAGAGAGAGGGGACTGAGAGACACCAGTCAGTGTACAGATATCTCCCTGAGAGAGAGGGGACTGAGAGACACCAGTCAGTGTACAGATATCTCCCTGAGAGAGAGGGGACTGAGACTCCAGTCAGTGTACAGATATCTCCCTGAGGGAGAGGGGACTGAGAGACACCAGTCAGTGTACAGATATCTCCCTGAGAGAGGGGACTGAGAGACACCAGTCAGTGTACAGATATCTCCCTGAGAGAGAGGGGACTGAGAGACACCAGTCAGTGTACAGATATCTCCCTGAGAGAGAGGGGACTGAGAGACACCAGTCAGTGTACAGATATCTCCCTGAGAGAGAGGGACTAAGAGACACCAGTCAGTGTACAGATATCTCCCTGAGAGAGAGGGACTGAGAGACACCAGTCAGTGTACAGATATCACCCTGAGAGAGAGGGGACTGAGAGACACCAGTCAGTGTACAGATATCTCCCTGAGAGAGAGGGACTGAGAGACACCAGTCAGTGTACAGATATCTCCCTGAGAGTGAGGGAGAGCGAGAGGGTGAGTGAGGGAGAGAGAAGGAGTGGGAGAGTGGCGGAGAGGCAGAGTGAGGGAGAGGGAGATGGAGTTGGAGAGAGAGAGGTGGAGAGGGAGAGAGACAGAGATGGCGAGAGAGGGACAGAGGCGGAAAGGGAGAGAGAGTGGGAGGGAGAGAGAGGTGGAGGGAGAGAGGTGGAGAGGGAGAGAGACAGAGATGGCGAGAGAGGGAGAGAGGCGGAAAAGGAGAGAGAGAGGGAGGGAGAGAGAGGTGGAGGGAGAGAGACAGAAAGGGAGAGAGAGGGAGAGGGAGATGGAGAGAGAGAGGTGGAGAGGGAGAGAGACAGAGATGGCGAGAGAGGGAGAGAGAGGGAGAGGGAGAGAGACAGAGATGGCGAGAGAGGGAGAGAGAGGGAGAGGGAGAGAGAGGTGGTGGGGGAGAGAGAGGGAGAGGGAGATGGAGAGTGGGAGAGACAGAGAGGTGGAGAGGGAGAGAGACAGAAAGGGAGAGAGAGGGAGAGGGAGATGGAGAGAGAGAGGTGGAGAGGGAGAGAGACAGAGATGGCGAGAGAGGGAGAGGGAGAGAGAGGGAGAGGGAGATGGAGAGTGGGAGAGAGAGAGAGGTGGAGAGGGAGAGAGACAGAAAGGGAGAGAGAGGGAGAGGGAGATGGAGAGAGAGAGGTGGAGAGGGAGAGAGACAGAGATGGCGAGAGAGGGAGAGAGAGAGAGAGGGAGAGGGAGAGGGTGAGAGAGGTGGTGGGGGAGAGAGAGGGAGATGGAGAGTGGGAGAGAGAGAGAGGTGGAGAGGGAGAGAGACAGAAAGGGAGAGAGAGGGAGAGGGAGATGGAGAGAGAGAGGTGGAGAGGGAGAGAGACAGAGATGGCGAGAGAGGGAGAGAGAGGGAGAGGGAGAGAGAGGGAGAGGGAGATGGAGAGTGGGAGAGAGAGAGAGGTGGAGAGGGAGAGAGACAGAAAGGGAGAGAGAGGGAGAGGGAGATGGAGAGAGAGAGGTGGAGAGGGAGAGAGACAGAGATGGCGAGAGAGGGAGGGAGAGGGAGAGGGAGGGAGAGGGAGATGGAGAGTGGGAGAGAGAGAGAGGTGGAGAGGGAGAGAGGGAGAGGTTGCGAGGCGGAGAGGGAGATACCGAGACACGGTGTGCAGACCAGCCAGCTCTGTGTGTCTCTCGGTGACTCTGAAGACTGCGATTTGACGAGCCTTTTTATCATTGGAGACACGAGGGCCTGGAGCAGACTCGACTGAATCTCTGCTTGTGTCTGAGAGGACTGCAGATCAGGGCAGGATTGTTGTGATCAGAATACCCGGGACAATCAGTGCAGTGAAGAGGTGACGAGAGAGAGAGAGAGAGAGAGACCCGAAGGCAGACCTCACTCTCTGCCCTCTCGAACTTCCTCTATTTTTCTCTGAGAGATTTCGGGAGAGGAAGAGGTCAAGATTTCAGGCTGTCAGCAATTGAGAAGAACTCCCATTTCCGTCTCGCCGTTCACCACCACAGGATGTCCCACCACCTGGGCAGCCAATGAAATACTTTCCGAAGTGCGGTCACTGTTTGCAATGTGGGAAACGCAGCAGCCAATTTGCGCACAGCAAGATCCCACAAACAGCACTGTGATAAATGACCCAGATCATTGTTTTTTTTTTATTGAGGGATAAATATCGGCCCCAGGACACTGGGGAGAACTCCCCCGCTCTGCTCTTCTTCCAATAGTGGGCCGTGGGATCTTTTACACCCGCCCGAGAGGGGCAGACGGGGCCCTCGGTTTAACGTCTCATCCGAAAGACGGCGCCTCCGACAGGGGACAGGGGACGGAGCCGGTTGCCGGGGACGGGGACGGAGTCGGTTGCCGGGGACGGGGACGGAGTCGGTTGCCGGGGACGGGGACGGAGTCGGTTGCCGGGGACGGGGACGGAGTCGGTTGCCGGGGACGGGGACGGAGCCGGTTGCCGGGGACGGGGACGGAGTCGGTTGCCGGGGACGGGGACGGAGTCGGTGGCCGGGGACGGGGACGGAGTCGGTTGCCGGGGACGGGGACGGAGCCGGTTGCCGGGGACGGGGACGGAGCCGGTTGCCGGGGACGGGGACGGAGCCGGTTGCCGGGGACGGGGACGGAGCCGGTTGCCGGGGACGGGGACGGAGTCGGTTGCCGGGGACGGGGACGGAGTCGGTTGCCGGGGACGGGGACGGAGTCGGTTGCCGGGGACGGGGACGGAGCCGGTTGCCGGGGACGGGGACGGAGCCGGTTGCCGGGGACGGGGACGGAGCCGGTTGCCGGGGACGGGGACGGAGTCGGTTGCCGGGGACGGGGACGGAGCCGGTTGCCGGGGACGGGGACGGAGTCGGTTGCCGGGGACGAGGACGAGGACGGAGTCGGTTGCCGGGGACGGGGACGGAGTCGGTTGCCGGGGACGGGGACGGGGACGGAGTCGGTTGCCGGGGACGGGGACGGAGTCGGTTGCCGGGGACGGGGACGGAGTCGGTTGCCGGGGACGGGGACGGAGTCGGTTGCCGGGGACGGGGACTGAGTCAGTTGCCGGGGACGGGGACGGAGTCGGTTGCCGGGGACGGGGACGGAGTCGGTTGCCGGGGACGGGGACGGAGTCGGTTGCCGGGGACGGGGACGGAGCCGGTTGCCGGGGACGGGGACGGAGCCGGTTGCCGGGGACGGGGACGGAGCCGGTTGCCGGGGACGGGGACGGAGTCGGTTGCCGGGGACGGGGACGGAGTCGGTTGCCGGGGACAGGGATGACAAGTGCAGGAATGGTTGATCAGGACCAATGGTGCATCAAATTTTCCATCCTTGAATTAATGATTAATCTCAGCATTAAATTAGAAATGATTATATTCACGGAGAGACTCCCAGAGGCCACTGATAATTCAAGGAATTATTACATTTCCACGGCTCCTGTTTCTTGAATTATTATTTCATTATTGCTTCGTTATGAATCGCACCTTAATTATTTATTGTGGTTTTCGCAAACTGCAGAGTTGTAAAGGAATCAGACGTGCCGTTAATGGCAGATAGCAATCGGGCAGAGGGCCGCCCGCTGCCTCGGCCCGAAGCTCTGGAATTCCCTCTCCACCTCTCCATGGCCCCCGCCCCCCCTCCCTATCTCTGTAACCTCCTCCAGCCCCTACAATCCTCATCCTCCTGTTCAAATCCCTCCATGACCCTCGTCCCCCCGCTCCCTATCTCTGTAACCTCCTCCAGCCCCTAGAATCCTCATCCTCCTGTTCAAATCCCTCCATGGCCCTCGTCCCCCCCTCCCTATCTCTGTAACCTCCTCCAGCCCCTACAATTCTCATCCTCCTGTTCAAATCCCTCCATGACCCTCGGCCCCCCCTCCCTATCTCTGTAACCTCCTCCAGCCCCTACAATCGTCATCCTCCTGTTCAAATCCCTCCATGGCCCTCGCCCCCCCTCCCTATCTCTGTAACCTCCTCCAGCCCCTACAATCCTCATCCTCCTGTTCAAATCCCTCCATGGCCCCTCGCCCCCCTCCCTATCTCTGTAACCTCCTCCAGCCCCTACAATCCTCATCCTCCTGTTCAAATCCCTCCATGGCCCTCGCCCCCCCTCCCTATCTCTGTAACCTCCTCCAGCCCCTACAATCCTCATCCTCCTGTTCAAATCCCTCCATGGCCCTCGCCCCCCCTCCCTATCTCTGTAACCTCCTCCAGCCCCGGCAATTCTCATCCTCCTGTTCAAATCCCTCCATTGCCCTCGCCCCCCCTCCCTATCTCTGTAACCTCCTCCAGTCCCTACAATTCTCATCCTCCTGTTCAAATCCCTCCATGGCCCTCGCCCCCCCTCCCTATCTCTGTAACCTCCTCCAGCCCCTACAATTCTCATCCTCCTGTTCAAATCCCTCCATGGCCCTCGTCCCCCCCTCCCTATCTCTGTAACCTCCTCCCGCCCCTACAATTCTCATCCTCCTGTTCAAATCCCTCCATGGCCCTCGCCCCCCCTCCCTATCTCTGTAACCTCCTCCAGCCCCGGCAATTCTCATCCTCCTGTTCAAATCTCTCCATTGCCCTCGCCCCCCCTCCCTATCTCTGTAACCTCCTCCAGCCCCTACAATTCTCATCCTCCTGTTCAAATCCCTCCATGGCCCTCGCCCCCCCTCCCTATCTCTGTAACCTCCTCCAGCCCCTACAATTCTCATCCTCCTGTTCAAATCCCTCCATGGCCCTCGCCCCCCTCCCTATCTCTGTAACCTCCTCCAGCCCCTAAAATTCTCATCCTTTTGTTCAAATCCCTCCATGGCCCTCGCCCCCCCTCCCTATCTCTGTAACCTCCTCCAGCCCCTACAATTCTCATCCTCCTGTTCAAATCCCTCCATGACCCTCGCCCCCCTCCCTATCTCTGTAACCTCCTCCAGCCCCTACAATCCTCATCCTCCTGTTCAAATCCCTCCATGACCCTCGCCCCCCCTCCCTATCTCTGTAACCTCCTCCAGCCCCTACAATTCTCATCCTCCTGTTCAAATCCCTCCATGACCCTCGCCCCCCCTCCCTATCTCTGTAACCTCCTCCAGCCCCTACAATTCTCATCCTCCTGTTCAAATCCCTCCATGGCCCTCGCCCCCCTCCCTATCTCTGTAACCTCCTCCAGCCCCTAAAATTCTCATCCTTTTGTTCAAATCCCTCCATGGCCCTCGCCCCCCCTCCCTATCTCTGTAACCTCCTCCAGCCCCTACAATTCTCATCCTCCTGTTCAAATCCCTCCATGACCCTCGCCCCCCTCCCTATCTCTGTAACCTCCTCCAGCCCCTACAATCCTCATCCTCCTGTTCAAATCCCTCCATGACCCTCGCCCCCCCTCCCTATCTCTGTAACCTCCTCCAGCCCCTACAATTCTCATCCTCCTGTTCAAATCCCTCCATGACCCTCGCCCCCCCTCCCTATCTCTGTAACCTCCTCCAGCCCCGGCAATTCTCATCCTCCTGTTCAAATCCCTCCATTGCCCTCGCCCCCCCTCCCTATCTCTGTAACCTCCTCCAGCCCCTACAATTCTCATCCTCCTGTTCAAATCCCTCCATGGCCCTCGCCCCCCTCCCTATCTCTGTAACCTCCTCCAGCCCCTACAATCCTCATCCTCCTGTTCAAATCCCTCCATGGCCCTCGCCCCCCTCCCTATCTCTGTAACCTCCTCCAGCCCCTACAATTCTCATCCTCCTGTTCAAATCCCTCCATGGCCCTCGCCCCCCCCTCCCTATCTCTGTAACCTCCTCCGACCCTCCGAGATCTCTGCGCTCCTCCAATTCTGGCCTCTTGCGTATCCCCGATTCCCATCGCTCCACCATTGGCGGCCGTGCCTTCAGCTGCCTGGGCCCTGAGCTCTGGAATTCCCTCCCTAAACCTCTCCCCCTCTCTCTCCTCCTTTAAGACGCTCCTTAAAACCTCCCTCTTTGACCGAGCTTTTGACCACCTGTGCTAATATTGATTGATTAGGGAAAGCCAGCACGGATTTGTTAAAGGCAAATCGTGTTTAACTAACTTGATAGAGTTTTTTGATGTGGTAACAGAGAGGGTCGATGAGGGCAGTGCGGTGGATGCGGTGTATATGGACTTTCAAAAGGCGTTTGATAAAGTGCAGCACGGTAGGCTTATCATCAAGATTGCGGCCCATGGAGTAAAGGGGGCAGTAGCAACATGGATCCAGAATTGTCTAAGGGACAGGAAACAGAGAGTAGTGGTGAACGGTTGTTTTTCGGACTGGAGGGAGGTGTACAGTGGTGCTCCCCAGGTGTCGGTGCTGGGACCACTGCCTTTCTTGATATATATTAATGACTTGGACTTGGGTGTACAGGGCACAATTTCCAAATCTGCAGATGACACAAAACTCGGAAGGGTAGTGAACAGTGAGGAGGATAGTGATAGACTTCAAGAGGATATAGACAGGCTGGTGGAATGGGCGGACACGAGGCAGATGAAATTTAACACAGAGAAGTGCGAAGTGATACATTTCAGTAGGAAGAACGAGGAGAGGCAAAATAAACTAGAGGGCACAATTCTAAAAGGGGTACAGGAACAGAGAGATCTGGGGGTTTATGTGCACAAATCATTGAAGGTGACAGGGCAGGTTGAGAAAGTGGTTAAAAAAGCATCTGGGATCCTGGGCTTTATTAATAGAGGCACAGAGTACAAAAGTAAGGAAGTCATGATGAACCTTTATAAAACACTGGTTCGGCCACAACTGGAGTATTGGGTCCAGTTCTGGGCACCGCACTTTAGGAAAGATGTGAAGGCCTTAGAGAGGGTGCAGAGGAGATTTACCAGAATGATTCCAGGGATGAGGGACTTCAGTTACGTGGATAGACTGGAGAAGCTGGGATTGTTCTCCTTGGAACAGAGAAGGTTGAGAGGAGATTTGATCGAGGTGTTCAAAATCATGAAGGGTCCAGACAGAGTAGATGGAGAGAAACTGCTCCCATTGGCGGAAGGGTCAAGAACCAGAGGACATAGATTTAAGGTGATTGGTGAAAGAACCAAAGGTGACATGAGGAGAAACTTTTTTCCCCAGCGAGTGGTTATGATCTGGAATGCACTGCCCGAGGGGGTGGTGGAGGCAGATTCAATCATGGCCTTCAACAGGGAACTGGATAAGGACTTGAAGGGAAAAGATTTGCAGGGTTATGGAGATCGGGCGGGGGAGTGGGATTAACCGGATTGTTGTTGGATAGAGCCGGCATGGACTTGATGGGCCGAACGGCCTCGTTCCGTGCTGTAACCTTTCTCTGATTCTATAATATCTCTTTATGTGGCTCGGTGTCAGATTTCGTCTGATAAACGCTCCTGTGAAGCATCCTGGGACATTTTACTGCATTAAAGGCACAGATTCTCCATCAGTCTCTCTCTCCCACACTCTCTCCCCCTCACTCTCTCTCTCTCTCTCCCTCTCTCTCTCTCTCTCCCTCACTCTCTTTCTCTCTCTCCCTCTCTCTCTCTCCCTCTCTCCATCCCTCACTCTCTCTCTGACTCTCTCCCCCTCTCTCTCCCTCTCCCTCTCTCTCTCCCTCTCTATCTCTCTCTCTCTCCCTCTCCCTCTCTCTCTCCCTCTCTCTCTCTCTCTCTCCCTCACTCTCTCCCTTTCTATCTCTCTCTCTGTCTCTCTCCCTCACTCTCTCTCTCTCTCTCCCTCCCTCTCTCCCTCTCCCCCTCTCTCTCCTTCTCTATCTCTCTCTCCCTCTCTCTCTCCCCATCTCTCTCCCTCACTCTCTCTCTCTCTCTCTCCCCCCTCTCTCTCCCCCTCTCTCTCTCTCTCTCTCTCTCTCCCCCTCTCTCTCCCTCCCTCTCTCTCCCTCTCCCTCCCTCTCTCTCCTTCTCTCTCTCCCTCCCTCTCTCTCTCCCTCCCTTCCCCCCTCTCTCTCCTTCTCTCTCTCTCTCCCTCTCTCTGTCTCCCTCCCTCTCTCTCCCCCTCTCTCTCCCTCTCTCTCTCCCCCTCCCTCTCCCTCCCTCTCTCTCTCCCACACTCTCTCCCCCTCACTCTCTCTCTCTCTCCCTCACTCTCTTTCTCTCTCTCCCTCTCTCTCTCTCCCTCTCTCCATCCCTCTCTCTCTCTCTCCCTCTCTATCTCTCTCTCTCTCTGTCTCTCTTCCTCACTCTCTCTCTCTCTCTCTCCCTCACTCTCTCCCTTTCTATCTCTCTCTCTCTCTGTCTCTCTCCCTCACTCTCTCTCTCTCTCTCCCTCCCTCTCTCCCTCTCTCTCCCTCTCTATCTCTCTCTCTCTGTCTCTCTCCCTCACTCACTCTCTCTCTCCCTCTCTCTCTCCCCATA